>NC_134870.1:74508310-74610810 GCF_049852395.1 Peromyscus maniculatus bairdii | reverse complement strand
GGATAGAAGCCAATGTCTACTACAGCAGCTGAACTAATGCCTGAAGGAAAACCCAGGAAGCCTTCTAGAATTAACTGGTAACTATTGAGCACCAAGAGAAAGCCAGACATTGATGACAGAAGGGCATCAATGGTGTGGCCACAGATCCGTGGCAGAGCACCATGTGAAAATACGACCTGTGCTGCACCTGGCTGTACATCTCTCAGAAGAGATGCCAAAGCCGTGTGGTACAGAGCAGGGATAGGGAGGTTGTTCCCAGGCTATTTATGTGGACTCTCTCATGGCTGTTAGGGTCCTGAAGAAGTCCCACAAAAGACCATCATCCATGTACGCCATCAGCAAGAGTGTCTTTTATTCCAGCATGCTGGGGCCATCCACTCCACAGAAAGGCAAAATGGTGACAACCTGAAAGGAGCTCGAAGACTCCTTTTAAGCATAGCCAAGGGGAGGTTCTAGAGCAGTTAGGTCATCTTGGATATGATTGGCTTAAACAAATGGCAATCATATTAGTAAGTTCTAATTGGCTAGGGCTAGTTAGGGGCTGGTCAGGGCTACAGCTTTCCATTTTTGGGCAAGCCTAGACAAGTTCCAGACTTTGTCCTTATTTGGTTATTACCTTGAGCTTGCTGACTGTGACTCAGGCTTGGCCTAGCCTGGTATTGCATGTACCAGGTCTCCTTGTCCTTGCTGCCGGGAGTGGTGGAGATTGATTGTCCTTTGTTTGTAGCTCTTTCAGAAACTGCTTGTTCAGTCTCAGGAGGCCTGATCTCTGAAAGAAGACTCAGCAGCCTGTTATGGTGTCTGCTCAGTCCTCTCAATGGCCACCAACATGCAGCGTCTTGGATAGCATCCAAATGCTTCTCCCTCATTTCTAACCAGAGATGAGGGGCTTGGTACTAATCCAGTATGGCAACTGATCCACAGCTGAGGTGGTTGATTGGCATTAAAGAGAGAGTTCTGGTAAGGAGACAGACAGCTTAAAAGAGCATTGTTGGAAGTATGCATGGAAACACTGAGCATGGACATGGAGTGGTTTTGAACCCTTAAAAACATACTAGCTTTTTGGGTGTCACATGACCAATGCTCTGCAAGGGCATTGCTGTGAGACAAGACTTTTCCTTGGAAGATACAACACACACCTCAGATAGGCAGCTCACAACAGAACCAAGTATGGCTACCACTGAAGTCCAACTTGGTGAACCATTGAGTTTTTTTTTGGGGGGGGGAGGTAACTTACTGGAATAGGGGTTACTTACAGGAGCAGAAATGACTCGAAGACAGTTGGATCATCGAAACCCAACAGCTCACAAAAACTGGGGACCTAGAGCACGCTGCACGGCCTCCAGGCAGCTCACCGGGGTGGAGAGTGGCCTTTCCAGGTGCCTCAGTGAAAGCCTCTTCTAGGCGGCTCAGCTGGTGACTGCTTCTTTCCAGCAGCTAACATAGTCACAGGGTCTTCTCTGCAGCTTGTCTTGTCTGAGAGGGACTTTCAGTAGACTTTTCTCTTTATACAGCATTGGCAGAGGGAGGGTGTGAGGACTAGTCCTATGTCAACGTGATACAAGCTATTTACCTGAAAAGAGGGAACCTCAGCTGAGGAAATGCTTCCATGAGATCCAGCTGTAAGGCATTTTCTTAAATAGTGATTGATGGGGGAGGGCCCAGACCATGGTGGGTGGTTCCGTCCCTGGGCTGGTGGTCCTGGGTTCTATAAGAAAGCAGGCTGAGCAAGCCATGGGGAGCAAGCCAGGCAGCAGCACCCCTCCATGACCTCTGTGTCAGCTCCTGCCTCCAGATTTTTGCCCTGTTCAAGTTCCTCTACTGATTTCCTTTGAAGATGAACAGCAGTGTGGATGTGTAAGCCAAATAAACCCTTTCCTCCCCAACTTGCTTTTTGGTCATGGTATTTCATTGCAGCAACAGAAACCCTAAGACAGGGGGACCTTGTGAACCTGACCAGTTTCAGGGACATCCTGGAGCTATTTTGACTTGTTTGCCTTCTGTCTTAAGGAGGGGCTTCCCTGGGAGATGGGACGTTTCAATCACAGAGGAAACTGCTACATGACAGGTAGCCAGCCATCTTATGCCCCACCATGAGAGTCAGAAGAACCCGATAGGAGCCCGCAGGAAGGGGAGCAAACGAGGCTCCTCAGAATATTGAGACAACAGGAAACAATCTACAGGCCCACTGAGGGAGAACTGGCTACATAAATAATGCAAAATGAACTGCTTTGGAACCATTAAAAGTCATGTTTATTAACATGGAAGACATTCACTGTTGGGAGCACATCACAAAGGTCCTTGCACCCCCAGGTCTCCAGAGAAACCAGGGATGTTAAGCACACAGGATGGTCTTCTCAAAGGAATGAATGTAAAATCTGTTCTTCCATCCAGAAGGCTGGGAATTGGAGGCGATTAATAGCCTGGTGATCTGCATTGTCTGTTGGACCAGGCCATATCAAGCCCCTATAACCAAGACTGGAGGTGGCTAGTAATCTAAATGACCCTTACCGCCAGGGGTTCCCCAAGCTCCCACAGCCAGGTCCAGAGGTGGCTAACAGCCCAAATGACATCTATGTTATCTATATGACTGATACCAGGCCATACCCTTCCTTGAGCTAGTTCAGGTAGCATATCTCTATAGCCCATTTTCTTGGAAGTACCCGAGTTGAGTTTTGAAGTAGCTTTGCTTTCTTGTGCACCAGGGATTGTATTGCACCAGGTAGCTTTTTTCCCCCCTCAAGTTACACTGTTTAACTATGCTGGCAGGAAACCCCCTGGCATCAGACTCCTTGAGGTTGACAAAATCAATCTTGTAACACGAATTGCTAAACAGTCTTATTAATAATGATAAAAAAAAAAAAAAGCCGGAGTCAGATACTGAGGTGAAAGCTTAAAGATCAGAGAAACAGAACAAGCCAGCCACGTTCTTGCCTCTATGAAATCCTCAGTCTAAAGAGTGAGACTTCCTGTCTCCTCATGCCTTATATACCTTTCTGTGCCCTGCCATCTTCCTTCCTTCCTAGTGCTGGGATTAAAGGCGTGTGTGCTTCCCAAATACTTGGTAGCAAAAGCATGAGATCTCAAGTGTTGGGATTAAAGGTGTGTGCCATGACTGTCCAGCCTCCATGTCTGATCTAGTGACTGGCTCTGTCCTCCAATCCCCAGGCAAGTTTATTAGGGTACACAATATGTCACTATACAATCTGAACCAAGTTTTCATTTTCACCTCTTTGTGGTTCACGTCCCTGTCTGCTGTGACCACCTGCAGGATCCCCCTCAAGTTTATTTGACTTATTCACAGTGTCAAATAAACAAGAAATAATCTCATTTGGGGAAGTAAAGCTTGTTAGAGTCTTTGCTGTGTTACAGCATAGCATAGAACATATGTAAGAAACTATTTTGAATCATACTTACCAAATATTAATAGTGGGTACCTCTTTGTCACATGCCCTCAGACTATTAGTTTTTCTTTTTGCTTACCTGATTTTTCTAAGGAAAGAAATTAACATGTCATCATCACTTTGGTAATTTAAAAATAAGTAAATCCAGCACCCTCTTCTGGCCCCCGTGAGCACCAGGCATGCACATTGTATATATACATACATACAGATAAGACACATAAAATAATAAATTAAAAGCAACTAAATAAATCATCATATTTAGTCTTAACAGCAAAGGGAAATCATCTGGGGGATAGGGAGATGGATCATTGAGTAAAGTGCTTGAGGCCCTGAGTTTAGACACCCAGCACCCATGTGGAAAGCTGAGCGCAGTGCTGTGTCCACACCCAATGCTGGGGAGATGGGCTACAGGAGAGGCCCAGGGGGTTGCTGGTCAATCAGTTTAGTTGGAGCAATAGGCTCCAGGGAGAGACCCTGCGCATGCGTGTGCACACACATGTGCTATACAAACATGCAAAAGAAAATCATTTGGAAATTTAAAAATTAGTGAACTAGAGGAAAGACTTGATCCTTCTACAAACCGAAGGAGAGGAGGAGAAGGAGCAAGAGAGCAGGAGTCAAGATGTGGACGCCAACAGGTGGAAGGCCCCATGACCGGAAGCAAGGGGAGCAGAGGCATGAGCAGGTTGTCTTCCTTCGGTCTCTCAAAAATTGCATTCATTTCTGAGAAAGAAAGCCAGTCCTGGCCACAGCCTCCTTCTCTGTTTCTAAACAAAAGAAAAAACTTAAAATCCTGAACAGCTTGGCCTGTGGATGGCCATGGAGAAGCTCAGCATTCATAGCTCATCATTAGCTAGAGGCTGGACACATAATATGATGCCCATTGATTTCCCCTCCCACCAATTCATTTAAAAGAATGGTGTTGCTAAATCTGAAATGAAGCGCGCTTGCTCCGATGGTAGTCATTCATTAGCCAGGCTGGACCCAATGCCACAATCTATACTTAAAGTAAGGACAGGGGTGAGACAGGACCTGTAATTAGACTGTCTCTGGGGTGAGACTGGGCAATGGAAACAGGCATTATTCATGGGGTGACACCCAACAACGTCCCCATCACTTAGGAACAGTGTCTCCTCCATCGGAAGGCCTGGATTACGGGCATCAGACAGAGACCCAGCCTTATTCTCCTGTGTCACTGGGATTGCTCAGCACTCCAAATACACAGGGCGTTTGGTGGCCATGCTCTCCTTGGGGACTTCATTAACCTTATTTCTATAGGGACACCAGGCCCCATGGATGCAGGCTGAGTGTAACTACTGTCCATACCTCAGACTACTGACAACGTTCGCTCTTTCTAATATCATGTGCGTGGTCTGACTCTTGCTACCCAGTCAAACCTGGAAAAGAAGCTGAAATAGACAGAACAGGCTAGAATTAACTCCCCAAGGGATGGCTCACTGTCTGCATTGGCTTCCCGCAAGGGGCCTTCACAACACAAGATGGAGCCCTCCTCATACCATTTTCACACCTTAGAGCCCTAGTGGGTATCTATCAGAAGGAATCCCCGCACAACCCTGAAAACTCAGAGTGGCCTTTCACAGAACCTAATGCTGGGGAACTCCCTATAACACACATGGCTCTTAATCATTCAAAAGAAAATCAAGTGATTCCTGACAAGTGAAGAGTGTATCTGGTTTCAATAGGAAGGAAGTCACAATGACTGCTGTCAGGTCAGACATATCTACTTGTAACCCACAGACTGCATGAGCCCCAGGATATTTATGAATGTGACACAAAACAAAATGATAAACCTACTTAAAACACTGCTTTTGCAATTTTTCTAACATGATTGCCCACAGTTCTCATGTATGAACTCTGTATATGACAACATCCTATCACACTGTCCAATGGTGGGATATGCCTGGAACTTTGGGTTGTTATAGCTTGTATGTTGGTAGAATGACCCAGGGAGTTTTAATCTGGAATTGTCTTGATCAAGTTGGATTGTGGGCGTGTCTATGGGGAATTGTCTTGACTGTTAATTGATGAGAAAGACCCAGCCCACTGTGGGTAGAATCATCCCCTAGACAGACTATGAACTCTATAGGAACAAGGGAGCATTTCTCTCTGCTCTTCACTGCTGCTGTGGCTTCCCCACAGCAATGGACTGTGTAACCTGGAATTGTGAGCTAAAATAAATACTTCTCCCTTATGTAGGTTCCTGCTGAGGCTTTTGTGACAGCAATGGAAATGAAACTAGGGTAGATCATTCCTGCCTCACAAGCAGTCTCCAAATCATACACAGCACCCACAGCTTTAGAGGGCCTTGCTGCACACCATTCTTCACAGAAATCCCCCTTCATATGGGGATTTGGGCAGAAACTAACGTTAGGTAATGCATATAAATATTAACCTTCCCTTTTCCCGTGCACAACATGGACACGGTGTCACACACACACACACACACACACACACACACACACACACACACTCACACACTCACACACTCACACACATACACACACTAACACACATACACACACTCACACACATACACACACACTCACACACATACACACTCACACACATACACACACTCACACACATACACACACACATACACACACTCACACACATACACTCACACACATACACACACACATACACACGCTCACACACATACACATACACACACACACACACACACACACACACACACCTTTGCTTGTGTGCTGTGTGACTTATCACACCCTAGGACACCAGAAGCAGTCTGAGTTCATTCGGTAAGTCCAGCAACACCAGCATGTTCGGGTTAAAGCAGACCCCGGAAAGGGAAGTTAGCCGGATGAGAACCAGGTCTTCTCACCCCAACCCATGTCACACTGAGCGTGTCACAAGCCAGTCCTATCCATGCCTCCACTTCCCAGACCAAGAGAGCAAGGAACACCACATATGCCCTGCTGTGGTCTGCTCCAAACACAGCCAGGGAAACACAGTCTCCATGCCATTAGGAGATGGGAAACTCCAGACACCTCTGCTGAAGAACAGCTGCCTTGTCTACTCTGTGTGCTGAAGACCTTCTCCCCAGCCTCCTTTAAGAAAGTGTGACGGATATTTGAGTCAGTGGGCAACACAGCCATGCCCCCTACACATGGGAGGAAGCATTGATGGGAGGGATCAGAGAACGAAGCTTTGTCATTCACTCCTTTCTTTTCTCCTCTACTTTGGCGCCTTGAAGAGACACCTGTGGGGTAGAAGAGGGAGACTTGTCAGGGAAGATTCTATCTGAGCAGCCAGTAGTAAGGGAAGAGAGCACGATGCCTTCATGACCAAGTTAGATGAGCGGATTACAGACTTGGAAGGGAAAGAGCATATGCAGGTCAGACTTTGTACAGCGTGCAGTGGAGATTCCAGCCAAGGGCTGAGCCCCTTTGTTGTCTCTTGTTGGAGCCTTGAGCAGGCAGAGACCAGGAGCCAGCATCAGACCCTTAGGGCTGGGACAGGAAAATGTGTGAAACAGTTGGCTTCCAGCCCAGTTACTGAAGGTGTGCTCGGCACAGGGCGCTGTCCACACGCTGAGGGACAAAACTGTCAGTGAGAGCACAGGTGGGTAGTCGGGAATCTTCTGAGGGTCCCACAAGTTCCACTTCTCTGCTCCCTAGAACTCCCTTCCATCTCCCCCTTCACTGGCAATCTCCTGTTAAGGCTGCCAAAGACCATAGAGTTATTAAGTGCAATTATTGTTTATTCATTCTTATTCTATATTTTGTTCCAGCCTTAACTACTGGAAATTACTTGTGGGAAATGGAGGAAGCTCTGAGTGGATGTGTAAGGCGTGCATGAAGACATGAGCACAGCCAGGTCAAAGACCTAGATGCCTCAGGCACGTGGGAATTGACAAAGCCTTCCTCTGATCAAAGTGTGAGTATATGCAGAGATTGCAGAAGCAACCCAGCACAGCTTCCACCTCCGGGATGAATGCAGCCTGAGATAAGAGACCTCCTACTAAGGTTAGCTAAATCTGCCTCCTTCTTCAGCTGTAGACAACAGACCCACCTCCCCGGTTCAGAGGTGCAAGCAAACATGCTGAGATGCTGGGCCGCTGTTACTGTTGGTGCATCTGCGTCAGAGAACAAACGGCCCGTTCCAGTCCAGCTTTTCTGTACATGTGTCTGTCTTTCCTTCGTTCCCTCATCACCTCAATCAGGTTTCCAGGACCAATCTGTTCAGGGCACAGCAATGACATCTTCCTCACACACTTTCAACAACATCAACATTTTACCAAGTGGTAACTTCTGCCTCTGTTCCTTTACCTCACTGCTTGGCCCAGAATATTTCAAATAACCCCCAGATATAACATTTCAACTATTAATGTGTGGGGTTTTTTTAGAGAATGTCCTGTATCCCAGGATAGATTCAAACTCACTATGTAGCCTTTTCCTCCTGCTTCTACCCCTCAAGTGTTAGGATTACAGACATGGAGCACCAGGACTGTTTTATGTGGTTCTGGGTACTGAACACAAGGCCTCATGCATATTAGACAAGCACTCTGCCAACCACATTACATCTACAAACCCTAGGACTCATTTATTAGGTAAGAGACCCACAAGTCACACATGTGTGATGTTCCACAGCCTGAGTCTAAGCCAAGATTGGATACATCCAGGCAGATCCAGAAAGTTAGTGGGAAAAAAAGGATTTATAGCCAGTATAGATAAATAAATAGCACAAACTCACTGCTGTATACCAGTATACCTAAGTCCTCGTTCTGTGATATTAGAACAATAGCCAAATTAATATATCTGGTGGGGACATCCACTCAGAATTAACTACCTGAACCACACAGGTCTCCAGGGCCCCTCCAAGGGACAGAGTCTGTTTATCTGCTTTTAAAGAATCTTGCTGTGACATCTTAAATGCCCAGAGAGAGTAAAAAAAAAAAGTTCCTGTTCACTCTTTAACACGCTTCCATTGAGAGCTTCCTTGAGATTACATGCTGAGACGGCCATTCAACCTTGCAGAGAGTGAGAAATTCTCCATGGAAAACCCATGACTGACTGTTCCTGGAAGACAGGACACAGAGGCGGGAAGAAATGGAGGCGTGACAAGAATGATTGCAGAACGACCCCAGGAGTGAGAGGAAGAGCAGCTGGCTGCATCTGGAGAAAACAAGCCTCCAGGTATTTTTGGTGTCATGCTGGACATCATTAGCAACTTCTACAGAGGGTGGAAGCTGTGGTAGAGTATTAGTCAAAGATGTGTTTCATTTGTTTATGCTGTGCAACATTGGTTTAATGGTGCAAAGATGTGCTGCATTCTTTTATGTTGCATTTGTTTAACTCTGTGAAGCTGTGTTACTTTGCCTGCCTAAAACACCTGATTGGGCTAATAAAGAGCTGAACGGCCAATAGTGAGACAAGCGAAAGGATGGGCAGGGCTGGCAGGCAGAGAGAATGAATGGAAGGAGAGACTGGGAGGAAAAGACCAAAGAGGAGAGAGAAGAAGGAGGACTCCAGGGGCCAGGCACCCAGCTACACAACCAGCCACAGAGAAAGGATGAAAGTAAAATAGACAGAAGTAAGAAAAGGAAAAAGCCCAGAGGGAAAAGATAGATGGGATAATTTAAGTTAAGAAAAGCTGGCTAGAAACAAGCCAAGTAAAGGCCGGGCATTTATAATTAAGAATAAGCCTCCGTGTGTGATTTATTTGGGAGCTGGTTGGTGGGCCCCCCAAAATAACCAAAAGAGCAAAAAACAAACAACAACAGGAAGCCACGACCCTACTCCTCAAGTTCCAGATGCTCAAGCAATCAGCTCCTGTATCCTCTCAAGCCCACAGGAGGACATGTGGGGAGACTCTCCCCAGCCAGATGCAGACGGCCTGAACAGGTGTGCTCCTCTGGGCCCCTGATCAGCTTCTCCCATAGCTTCTCAGAAAGCAACTGCCCTTCTGTCTTCTACTTGAGGACCTCCCCAGAGTGCCTCTTCATGCTGTGTTTAACCTAAGGCTATTCAAGGATGAGGACGGGTGCTGGCCAAGGCTGGAAGCTGCTCCTCTGGAAGTCTGGAAGAGGCGGTGCAGACTTGACACCAGACCTCACAGAGGCATGGCTAGTGCCAGCTCACACAGTGTGTGTGTGTGCGTGTGCGTGTGCGTGTGTGTGTGTGTGTGTGTGTGTGTGCGCGCGTGTGCGCGCGCGCGCGTGTGTGTGTGTGTGCGCGCGCGTGTGCGTGAGTGTGTGTGCGTGTGTGTGTGTTCGCGTGCGTGTGTGCGCGCGCGCGCGCGTGTGTGTGTGTGTGTGTGTGCGCGCGCGCGCGCATACAGATGCACGCACACACACACAAGATCTAATGCTGACTAATGAGTGGTGAGAGAGACAGGAATAGGGACTAGCTTAGCAACCCATGTCTCTACTTGGCTTGGGCCATGCATACACTTCTCTTCTAACAATGCACATGGCAGCCTACGACCCTTATCTGTGTGCACTCTGCTTGCATACTCCTCTCTACACAATGCACCAGGCAGTCTACACCTACACAAATCTGCACACTCTTTGAACAACGGAGTAAGTTTCTTTTCCCCTTAATATCCAAAAAACTTGGACAGTTTATACTCAAACTTGTTCCCAATACATTCAGGTTTGGGAAGTATGAGGCAATCCAGCCTTATAGTTATTTTAGTGCACGCACAATGAGGCAAACCACATCTCCGAATAAACTTTCATGGAGATTCCCCTATATGCTATCTATGCCTGTGCGTTATTGGGTTCGCATGTAATTAAAGTCAGATGCATTATGGGAAGGGACAAGCATAGTAAAAAATGGTAGATAACCTATTCTGTCAGTCAACACAAAATCCACCCAAATTATGCTTCTAGTAACTAGGCTCTTCCATCTCTTGAACCCCTTAAGACTCCCCAAGCAACACTCAGAGCCTTTTGGTATCAGTCTCATGGCCTGCTGCTCTCTTGCAGTGTATCTGGTCTGTCCTGTGGCTTCGTTTGAATCAAGTTTCCTTGCTAGTTTACTGTGTGGGCTCATTCTTGACTAAGAAGGCAAGAACTCAGAAGTCCCTGGCCCTGACCCCACCAGCAGCAGTGGTCCTGAACATCACTGGGAAAGATACTCCTCTACGATGTCGTAGATGTAGAGGTATAAGAAGATGCCCACAGAAAAAGCACCTATGTGGACCTTAGTTCCTGAAGGCCAAGTGAAGCAGGACACTGGGCAGTGGTGGACTTCTCTGAGAGCTGAATCAACATGATTGACAGCCCACTGGTGCGGGGAGAGAGGCGAGTGGAGCCTGAGCCTGCCTGCTTGGTGGCTGTGTGACATGGTGCCTCCCCTAAGCTTCCACTCCCAATTGCTTTGTCTCTCCATCGCTGAGTGTCTTCGGCATCTTCCCACTCCCGAGGAACTCAGGACACGTGACAGCCTCACACAAAGTAGGCTGTTACCTTCGCGGCATTCTGCCTCAAACCTGTCCTCTGTGTCCGATCCTCCCTGCGGTGGCCGTTCCTCAGAGAAACCTGGGTGCCCAGCCTTAGGCCTCCTTCAGCCGTGTTCCTGGCCTGTCCAGCTTATTTCAGCGTCTTCCCACTTGCTTCCTGATACACGGGAATAAGCAGGATGTTCTAAGGGGAGGGGAGACATTCCATGCTGAAGGGAGGCTCCTTACGCTTAGGATGCACACAACTCAGAGTGGCTTCTGGAAGTCACTGGAAACGACCAGATTCACCAGGCCCCTCCTGTGGACCTCGGGAGTAAGGACCCACTGAGGTGCCTGGAAGAAGCAGAGACCAGCCAGGGTGCCTGGGAGAGGCTCCGACCAGCTGAGTCGTGTGGACAGGACAGTCCCCGATGTGTCCAGCTGTCCGCGGGTTGCACAGTGTGGTTGGATCTCCAGCTTTAGTGAGCCCTCCCTCCCCCATGCTGGGGTGGGCTTCTGGTGATGCAGTGCAGCTGCCTCTAAGCCATGCCTGCTCCTGTCAGTTACCTCAGGAAAACTCAGACTGAGTTGGATTTTCATGGCGTTCATACTTTGGTCTGTCATCGGTTCCCTATCTGGTGTGAGTAGACGTTTGTTCCCACCTCTCCACAAATAGTGTCACCCAAGAGCCAAGATTCTGTCATCCACCACCCCACCCCACCCCACCCCTGCCACTCCTACACACCCACCCCCACCCCGCTACCTCGGGCTTCAGTTTCAGGGTTAGTCAGGCGAGAATTCTCTGAGACCTTGCCACTGTGACTAAATTGGGACTCCCTTTTTTATTTTTAGCATGGCAGTAGCAGGTTTCCCCGTGGCATTTTCATACCTGTTTGGTTTTGGCTGGTCTGCCTGCCCCCTTCTCTCCATCCCCATACCCTGTTTTAGAAATGTGACTATGTGGTTACACCCTTGTTACTGCTTGTTAAATATCTTCTGAGCAAACAGGCGAGCGTGTAGGGAACCGGCTCCCGCTAACTCCGGCTTCTGGCTCTCCTCTTCCCTGTGCACAGCCCATCAGACCCTTGCTACCACCCAGATGCATCTGTCTTCTGTCGGGCTGTGTCTTTCACTAATTTTTCAAAACTTCCAAAGGAGAAAATGCACTCAGACTGGCAATACTTTTTATTTATTCAATGGCCATTTCCAGAACACAATGATGGATGAGCCTTAGGCTGGAGACAAAAAGTCGGGGGTCACTGGCCTCATTCTTGGGGATCTTCCGTCTCTCCTGAGAGCTCCACTTGCCTCCTCAGTGCCGTATCTGGGCAGACCTTATGTAAATCCACCAACGCGCAGAGTTTTTTTTGTTTTTTTAAACTACAGCTATGCTTGTCTGTGGCTTGTCCTTCCTCAGTTTCCCCAATTTCTCAAAGACCACTAGTGATACCACTCTTATCTACAGGTTGTTTGTCTTCTGGTGAAGGTGAGCGGGCAGGGCACACCTGAACCAACACTGCACATGTTGAAGACATACCTCAATTTCTTGCCTTCCCACCCTTCCCCCCACCCCTCCTCGGTGCTCCCAGCCCCCAGCTGAGTGCCAGTCTTAGAGTCAGTTTTGGGGTATATACAGTGTGGTCCTTCCTTCAAGAAGGGTCGTCCAACAAGCCAGCTCAAAGTGACACAGGGTAGTATGCAGCCGAAGCCATAAACAGTCTTACCAATTCTAGATATACCGCATGAGAGCATTTATTTGCCTGGCAATTCTAAGAAAATACTTCAGTGATGCTGTGAGCTTATCACAGTTCCCGAAAGGAAGGCACTCATTCTTCTCCACCCCAATCTTACATTATAACAGAAGCTTCCTCATTTTCCAAAGTAGTGATATTATGAGAGAAACAGACTGGAAATCCCCAGAGACAACTTTCTTCCAAGAAACCATTTAAAATTATGTAACTGATTTACAGTGGCTGCTAGATCCTGTCTATTAATAGTGCAGATTTAAATTCTAATTCTCCAAGCGAACATTCCAGAAAAGGACTCCTTATTTTGGCTCATTGCAACCCCAGCTGGTATCTGGCAAAGGGATGATGTCTTTGGGCTCCCCCGAGGTGCCGGGGCAGCAAAGTGGTGACACTTGCTGATGCCTGGTTCTGCAGGGCATGGCATGATCTTCCACCGTAAGAATTCCATCCACCACTTGGGGAGACTCTGCCTTCCCACACCAATCTGCCTAGACTCTGTGAAAGCGTTTGGCCTAGGCTGGCCACGCACTTGCATCAGCTGGTCCACAGCAGCACCTACACCTGCCCCTAGCTACATCTTCTCTTCTTCCCACATGAGCATCATCGCCCACTGATACATGAACTCCCTTTTCATATCACTTTTCTTTAGAAAGCTCGCACATTTTCCTGGCTTCAGCCATAAGGAGTCTGTATGTTCCATCTTCTCTCAAGTCCTCTGGCCTGTGCTTCCACCTGGGGCAATGTTATTCACATACAGTGATAACGGTAATGATGGATTGGACGGCAAAGGTGGCGAGGACAGCAATGTTCCGGTAGCGAGGATGATGACGTGACAACTGCAGTTGTCTTAATCAGGGTTACAGTTGATGTGATAAGAACGCAATGACCCAGGCCGGGCGTTGGTGGCGCACGCCTTTAATCCCAGCACTCGGGAGGCAGAGCCAGGCGGATCTCTGTGAGTTCGAGGCCAGCCTGGGCTACCAAGTGAGCTCCAGGAAAGGCGCAAAGCTACACAGAGAAACCCTGTCTCAAAAAAAAAAAAAAAAAAAAAAAAAAGAACGCAATGACCCAAAGCAATGTGGCGGAGGAAAGGGTGTGTTTGGCTTACATACCCTAAATCGCAGTCAGTTAAGGGAAGCCAAGGAAGAAACTCAAGCCAGGAACCTGGAGGCAGGAACAGGAGCAGAGGCCATGGAGGGGTGCTGCTTACTGGCTTGCTCAGCCTGCTTCCTTATAGAACCAGGACCACCAGCTCAGGGATGGCGCCACCCACCACGGCGCCATCGATCACCAATGAAGGAGATGCTGCACAGACTTGCCTGCAGCCCCGTCTTAGGGAGGCCTTTTCTCGCTCCTCTCTGATGACCGTCACTTATGTCAAGTTGACATAAACACTAGCCAGTGGTGGTGGTGGTGGTGACAGTCAGGATGGCGGTGGCATTGATGATGGTGAGGGGAGAGGACGGTGGTGAGAATGACGGTGGTGGTGGTGATGACCCTGGCGTTATGGTAATGAACAGACAATGGCTGTTGTAGCGATGGTGGTGGCAGCGACGGTTATACTAATTTCTCAAAGGGCCGAGACTGACTGACTGTTGAACTGGGCCCTAAATGGGAATCTCTCTCTCTCTCTCTCTCTCTCTCTCTCTCTCTCTCTCTCTCTCTCTCTCTCTCTCACACACACACACACACACACACACACACACACACACATACCATCATACTCAGGGAACATCCAAGAAGAGAGAACAGAAAGACCGCAAGAGCTGGAGGAAGGGAAATGTCATAGAACACTTTCTTCCAGATGTTTGCCAGGCCATTGCATTCTCGAACCCTCGGTAGCTGTGATTATCCACACAAGACCTGCACAAGATTGAGCTCATCATTGGGGGCTGGAGGGATGGCTCAGTGGTTAAGAGCACTGCCTGCTCTACCAAGAGGTCCTAAGTTCAACTCCCAGCAACCACATGGTGGCTCACAACCATCTCTAGTGGAATCTGATGCCCTCTTCTGGCATAAAGTTGCACATGCAGATAAAGCACTCTTCTACATAAATAAATAACAAAAATCTTAAAAAAAAAAATTGAGCTCATCAACATTCGGTCACAGAAAGTGTGAGAGATCATGTGCCTCTCTCATCCTGGGCATAAATGGAATGGCGGGGCTCGGGTTTGTTGCCCGTGACCTCTTGGGCTCCAATCTTCCTTCCCCTCTCTCATTTCCATGAGGTTTACTTCTCTCCTGCAGAAAGACCCAGGTTCACGGTGAGAGGGGCACTTTATGTGCCCATCCCCCAGCTGCCATCCCCAGCCTCTGCCCACCTTCACCTGCTGCAGACACAGATGTGGAGCGGGCACTCATCCCTTAACCATTTGACAACCTGAGACCCCATACCACGACAGACGCACATCCCCCTGTCCTCCCCAGCCAGTGGGGGGCTCCACCCACTTCAGCAGCCCTGGCTCCAGAGCTGGTGGACAAGAGTTTTCATTTCCCAAATAAAAACCCATTCTACCAACAGCACACAAGTGGAATTTTTCTGGTTTCTTGCTTGTTTTTTGTACATGGTTTTTGTATTTTGTTTCGTAGCACTGTTAGGAATGGAACCTAGGGCCTGGAGATCTTCATATTTCATATTTCCTAGGCAAACCTCTCCCATGGAACCACACAAGCGAACTCTGACAAACATAAACATGTATTTCTTCCACTGCTCTGTGCCCCTAAAGCGTCACACAGCTCCATTGCTGTGGTCCCCACTACCCTCTGACAAGCTCGGAGAGGTCCCCTGCAACCATTGTCCTCCCTTTGCCTGGACCGTCTCACACTGGTCCTCCAGAGTGTTGCCACACAGGCCTGTGGTCCCTGACATCCTCCCTCTCTGGGAGCCCGCAGTCTCTCTGCTTCCCACCCTGGTTCCCTGCTGAGATGTCGGCAGGGGGTGGTTTATGTGACCCCAGACAGAAGAGTCCCAGAAGCAGGACTTCCACCATCACCCTCTCCCCGGTACCTGGTTCTTCCGACCAGATCACTAGGAGTTTGGAAGGAAGTGATACCTGCTACCTTCACTGCAGGCTTCCCACATCACCACAGACTTACTGTGTCATCTTCATCCAGGCGGTCCCTCAGCATGGGGATGCTATAGGTGCTCAGTGTATTTGGAACAAACAAAAACAAAACAACCAAGTGGATACATCTGACGTTGGCATTCGTGTTCATGTGTGACCTCCACCCGCCATCTAGTGGCGAAAGAAGGAAACTCCACGACAACACGCTTTCCCAAAGGCAGTCTGGGAGCCGAGAAGGAGCTGGGCATCCAGTTCCAGAGGGGCACCCACTGTTGTCCTGTAGATGCCAACCTTTGTTTCCTAGAACAGGTATTCCACTGTGCAGCCATATCATACATGTTGGGGAGATAAATATCAACACAGAGGGGGGAACCTGTGGTGGTATTGTGTTCCCCCAAATATTGTGTACCTTAATAAACTTACCTGGGGTTAGAGAACAGACAAGCCACTAGTTAGTCAGTGATAGCACACGCCTTTAATCCTAGCATTCCAGAGACAGAAATCCCTCTGGATCTCTGTGAGTTCAAGGCCACATTGGAAATAGCCAAGCATGGTGACACACACCTTTAATCCCAGAAAGCCAGCCTTTAATCCCAGGGAGTGGTGGTA
This sequence comes from Peromyscus maniculatus bairdii, assembly GCF_049852395.1. Classification (NCBI taxonomy): domain Eukaryota; kingdom Metazoa; phylum Chordata; class Mammalia; order Rodentia; family Cricetidae; genus Peromyscus; species Peromyscus maniculatus. The sequence continues at coordinate 74,594,556 of NC_134870.1, read as the reverse complement.
GAAAGCAAAAAGATATATAAGGCGTGAGGACCAGAAACTAGAGGCTTTGGCTGGTTAAGCATTTTAGCTGGTTAAGCATTCAGGCTTTTGAGCAGTAATTCAGCTGAGACCCATTCCGGATGAGGACTCAGAGGCCTCCAGTCTGAGGAGACAAGACCAGCTGAGGATCCGGCAAGGTGAGATAGCTGTGGCTTGTTCTGTCTCTCTGATCTACCAGCATGGACCCCAATAACTGGCCTCGGGTTTGATTTTATTAATAAGAACTTTTAAGATTCCTGCTACAGGAACCCAGTTAGGAATGAGAGCTGTGCATCGATCTAATGAGATTGACCTATGAGAGAGATCACCCACCTGGTCAGATGGGATAAGCCAGGCAGATCCCCTGTGGGCCCAGGGGCCAGGTGTGTGTGCAAGCTTTCACTGGGGGACATGGGATCTTCATATTTCATATTTCCTGGGACAACTTGGTAGAGAATTGGGGACAAGTTGAAAGAAATTGAAAAGAGTGCTGAATGTAAAGCTGATGGGTACTGGTGGAGAAAACAGAAAAGATGCCCAGCATGTGAAACTCCAGAGGTCAGTAGAATATTCAATGTGCAATGGTAAGGAAATAAAATGAAGCTGACATGACACCTGGGTGTGTCCTGAAGACAACTTGGGGACCACTCATTCCTCAAAGGTTCACTTACCTCCTACCTTTGAGCTCTGATTTTGAGTTAACTTAAAGTCCTCCACCCCCACCCCCACCCCCATAAGAAGGTGTGTTAATAACAAGCACATGGATTGGGGGATTTTCCTTGAGTAATCATACTGATGGGGGTCACCTCACCCCGAAGGGTGGAAGTCTGCTATCAAAGGTGCCATGATCAGCACTTCAGCTGTGACTTGGCTAACTTGAGGGAGCTAAGAGGGTTCAGTAATCCTGGGGAATAGTCATTGAAAGCTTAGCTTGATGAGGTATGTGAGGCCCAAGGCTTTCCTGGCACAAAGCAACCCTGGCCCAGAGGTATGTACTAAACCATAAAGCCACCCGGGACATCAGATGAATGCCTGGGAGCGTCCATGAATCCCAAGCGCCTGCTGGACTTCTGACTACAGAGATGGTTATGGGGGAAGCCAGCTGTCTTGTCTGGAAATCGGCAGGAGGTGGCAGCCATGAGTCCTTGCTCTTGGTGTGCCCACACTCCAGGTGCCATGCCTGTGTGGTGAGGGGATTGTAGAGCCAGGCCTGACTAAACCAGATTGCTACCTCCACACCTCTGCCTCACATTCAAGGTACACACAAGAGCCCTTTAATGGTCCTGGATCACACCAGCGGTCAAGCCCATTCTTGAGAAAACCTACGTTCCTAGCACTCTGGAGATGGAGGCAGGAGGATCATGATTTCTGGAACAGCCTGGCCTGCATAGCCAGAAAATAACCAAAAAAAAACCCTGCCCCCAACTGCCTACAAAAGGCCTACCCACCAAAAAGTGGATCTGAGCAATCCAGGTTGCTCAGATGGCTTTTATAAAAGATGGTTCTTCCAAAACCAATCCATCAACCCTTTAGCAGGTGTTAAATGGGCAAACAATTCTGTTTCAACCACAGTCAGCTCGATCCTAGTCTAACTGAGGTCTACACCTCTGTGGGTGGGAAACAAATTCTAGTTATATTTGGCCAAACAAAAATAAAGAGACCCCCGGTTGGTAGAGTACCTGCCTAGCATGAGTGAAGCCCTGGGTTTGATGCCCAGAACAACAGGACAGAAACCAAGCAGAGCGGCTCCACTCCTGTAATCCCAGCACCTGAGCTGTGGGGACAGAAGTTCAAAGCCATCTTTGGCTGAAGGCAATTTGAGGTCACCCTGGGCAACATGAGGCCCTGTTCAAAAATAAAATAGAATTAAGAGCATTGGACAAGGGACAATGGCCTAATTTGAGTGTCACATAAAAATAAAATACGAAAATACGCATTTTCTGCTGTACAAATGCAGGTTTATAAAAGGTGAGGGATGGGCAATATAAAAATCTACTTGGTGACAACTGAATGAGACTTGAAAAAATATATAAACTCAACTAAATGTCTCACATTTTGTGTATCATACTAAAGTTTGAAAAATGCCACTCATAACATCCTCCACCACAGGATCAAGTCACTGGAATGAGTGTTTACACTTGAGGGCTGGGAATGAGACTAAGGTGACAGAGTGCTTGCCTGGCATGCGTGAGCCCTAGGTCAGCACAAGCCAGACATGGTGGCAAAAGTCTGTAATTCCAGCACTGGGGCCATGTAGGCAGAAATAAAGGAAATTCAGGGTCATCCTTGACTACCTAGGGAGTTTGAGGCCAGCCTAAGCTACATATGGAGTTTGGAGCCAGCCTGAGCTAAGAACTGTTTCACCAGAAGAAAAAGGGCATTCCAATTGAAAGGTCACAACAGCTAGGGTCATTTGAAATATCTGGGCCAAGCAGTAGAGGGAAGGAGAGAGGCCAGAACCTGAATGATCAGGAGTATCTGAGTGTATATAATTTCCCACCAAAAATGGTAGAACAGAGTAGTCGTTACATTTACTAACTACATGGTCCCTGACAACCTCAACAAGAGACAGGGAAAATGGTGGTGGGAGCAATCCCAGACACCCCCGGGAGCTGAATTTGAAGTGTGGAGAATTGGAATGTGTGTGTTGTGGAAAAAGGCACCATCAGCACCAACTTGGTGACAAGGGGGGGTGGACTTGAATGCATCAACGTGAGCAAGGGAAGACCCAACCAGAAGAGAGGAAGAAGCTAATGGACGCTGGGTTCTGCAGGCAATATGACAGCCCTGAAACTCATACCCTATCTTCAGAATCTGAGTTCACCTCCGCTTTCTGTTGCTGAGAGACAACAAAGCCAGCCTCTGAGGGAAAGGCTTAGAGAACCAAAGCACCAAGTCTCCCTAATGGACTGGCAGCATCCCACACTTCCCACTTCACTGGGTACCTTCCAGATCCATGAGATGTTCTTGCCCCATGGGTGTGGCATCCCATGGCACACAGGCTAGGGACATGCAAACCACAAAATATCTGAGCCTACACCCAAGTCTTGATTTCTGAAAGTACTAGCTGGTTCTTACGGTCCTCTACTTCAGCTTTCCACACCGTAAGATGGTGTCAGTGATGCTGATCATGGAGGGTACTGAGATGACAGTCACATTCCCAGGAGAGAGTAGCCTGGAAATGGCAGCATATCCATCTCCGATTGTCATCCCTCTTTCAGGACAAGTCAGAAGATCCAGGTGAAGATGACCACTACCGGTACCTGTGCCTCCCACCCAGGATCTTCCTTCCACAGGTTTCCCCTAGCCTGGTCCTCTCTTGACCCTTTACCTAGCTTTAGACAGCTTCCGAGTCATGTTTCTCAAATCTATTGCCTATGTCCTTGACTTTGACCAGAGACTCAGAAACACGGACCACCTTTGCGCTGAGCCAACCCTCTTCTCTCAGGATTCCGGCAGCTGGTGGACACCTTTTCTTCCTGAAGCTTCATTCCGGCCATCACCCAAGAGTAACTGATAAGGATTCTTGTTACCTTCCCTCTGGCAGATCTGACAATTAAGATATGTTCTTGATGCACTGCCCCGCCCCAAATCGACTTCCTTGAGCGCCTCTCAGCAGCGTTAGTGTTGTTTTCTGTCTTAATCGTCCATCTTATCAATAGAGCTCTGAATTTCACGACTGCTCCCAGGATGTGAAGTGACCTGGTCCTAGGAATAGGTGGGCATGTAACTTTGGATCCCTGACCTCCAAGTGACCTCTATCCCTTCCACGCACATCCTTATACACAGAACAGCCCCCTAGACTGGACCTCACCACCTCTAGGTATTGTCGTTCTTGCTCCACTGTGAGCCCAGGGTACAGGCTTTTTCCTGTGTCAGCATCTAACACAATTGGCTCATGGCAGCCAATGTGTTTGGCCAACTTCTAACACCCATTTCTACAGACACCCCACAATTTTAGTGGAGCCAGAACTCTTGATGGGGTGAGACACAATGCTGTCCTGGCTCTCTGCGCAAGATTATACAGCATTCCTCGAATACAAACCAGAAGCAGCTCAGGGAACTGGCTCCTCCAGAGGCAAGCCATTGACTGTCCCATGGCTACCCTCCGGGTGACTCGATACTGCGCCTGGGCTGTGCTCAGCTGAGAAGACATCCTAACCTCAAGGCTAAGCTCCAAACCTTTCAAGCATCCATTTGGGTCAGCTTTGTGGACACAGACCTCTCCTCTGGCTCCCCAAGTCCCACCCTTTCCCTGGAAGAGTTCAGAAAAGGTGGAGGGTGGCATCTGAGTCTTTGAGATCTCTGCATTGCCCTACTGCCAAGTGATCAGATGCCCCTGCCCTTTAGAAGTTGTCACCAGTTCACTCTGGTGTTCCACTTTTGCCAAGCCAAGGACTTAATGTGGGATCCCACACACCTTCCACGGGAGGAAGGAGCCACTGCTGTTGTCTGAGGGTTTGCACACTTCCAGGACAGACACACTGAAATGCGTCCCCCACTGTGGTGACCTGAAGTGGTGGGGCCTCTGGGAGCCCAGTCTCCAGAGCAAGAACCCTCTTGGGCTACAAAGCGATCAGTGCCCTTATGAAAGAGGTGGCAAGAGTTTCTCCCTTCTAGCCAGGGATGATGCCACAAAGTGCAGCAGTGAGGCAGAGCTGGCTCCAGCTAGATGCCAAGTCTCTGGTGCCTTGCTCCTGGATTGCCCACCACCTGGACCTGAGCTCGGTGAATCCGCTGCTTAAAAATGAACCAAACTAAGGTATTTTGTTATAGGGTCCCAGAAAGAAGACCTGCTCATTATGTCTTCCTCTTCCAACAGGGGAAATCTAATGGACTGTGTGATCACATGCTTCTACATCCCTAGAGGACGCCCTGAAAGTCATCCTACGCCTGCTATCAGTTCAGAGTATGCACTGAACATACTGGCCACAAGTCACAAGCAAAAGCCACGATATTTCAATCTGCTAGTCCCTCTTGTAGTATTTACCTTAAAAGAAAAAAAAAAAAGACTGAACACAAATTAACAACTTAGGTTGACCATCAGCTTCATCACTTCAGTGTTATCAATTGTGTGTGGGTGTGTGACATGAGCATGTTCAGCTCTCGTTTTCAGATCAGGGACATGGTGGTCATTGGCTGGTCTTCTCCCATAACCCCAAACAGCCAACGAAGTGCTCCAGGCAGCATGCACGTCCGTACTGTTACACAGAGGCGGTGACAGAGAATGCCGGGCTACGTTCCTGAAAAACGGTTTCCACGAAGAACAAGGGGAAATGTGTATCGGGATGTGAACACTGGAGCACCATCAAATCTGTGAGCTAGTCACTCCTGGGGAAACACGGGGGCCTGGGCTGAGCTTGGCTCTCCCATCTCAGGGGCTGTTGCGGTTCAGTTCAGTTCAGCCTCAGCTGCCCTTTGACAACTTGGTATTCCCATCTTCTCTCTCCTCATCTCATCCTTTTAGGAACCAGCCATCCAGTGGCAGGGAGGTCCAGAACAGCCACACCTCTCACCTGAATCAGAGCTGGCTGTATTCGCTCTGCTCAACCCTGAGGCCTTAGGAAACCCCTCAAAAATGGCACAGCAGGAGTGGGGGAGCGTGAGGCTGCCCATGGCTCTGTGGTTAGAGGGACTGAGAGCAGCGACGGCCACTTTCATGCCGTCAAAAGCCACGCCCAAGTACTTACTCACCCCTTTTTAGGGGCACACAGACATACAGGTACATCTTTTACTCTTAAGACATACTTTTTAGTTAGGCAGCTGATGGCCAGATCCCATGTTTATTACCTAATGGGAGGATCAAAGGACCTAGGCCACCAGATGCCCAAAGTCTGGTACAGAGACCAGCCATGGCTACAGCACCCAGATCCCCTCCCCACACTCTACTATGACTCCCACGGCACCAAGGGATGATCTAATTTTGCTGCAAATATTAAAACATAGTGTTCATGCAGTAGAAGAGGTATGTAGCAAAAAGAAAAAAGAAAAAAAGGCTTTTCACTAAAAAACAAAGCGGAAAAAGGCATATCCTGGAATTCACAAAGATTGGGGGGGGGGGGGGAGGCTGTCCATTTGGCATCTTTTTAGGTGAATCATCCCGTGGATTGTTGTAAAACTGTACAAATAAAGAATAGTAACATTTGGGCTTACGTTCAGCCAATAAAAAGAAATAACCATAGGTCAAGACAGGCTGTCAAGTGATGGGAGCCACCTTCTAAAGGAGGGGGCAAATATCTCACAACTCCAAGATGTTTTTATTTATTTCAAATTCCAATAGCGTGAATATGTTTTATCTAAATATCTTTTATCACACAGCTGTAACATTGAATTTTTTTCTCAGAAATAGTTAAATACATCAGTCTAGTTACAGATTCTAATATAAAGAGTACAAAATATAGCATTATAAACTGTATTTTTAAAAAGAAATACAAACTCTATGGTCTTCTGCATCTTCCCACCTCAAAGAACAATTAGTGAAATTGGTGAAGAAGGAACCTCTGCTTGGTGGTCACTTCATGCAGGCATGTCCCGGAGACTCTGGGGTTTGCAGCATCACCAGTGGTGGGGGAGGCCTTGTCTGCAGGGCCTTTTTCTTTTTGTTGTTTTTTTTTTCCCCCCTCACCAAATAAAAGCTACTATTAGAAGTTGCTGGATTTGTAAGCATTAAAAACCAATCACGTTCTGCAGGTGGTGGTGGCGGGGAGGGGTCTTGTCTTACAGAGGCTGGTCAAAAGTTTCTCCCAAGGGCAGGGGTGCGTCTTCCTAGAGAACTGTACCCACTGTGCGACCTGGAAGACACCCTCATCTGCCCAGAGTAGCCATCCTCCTGGCTCCAAGGAGGCGAAAAGATCACAGCTACCAGCCCTGGAGAGGCCAAGGTAGAACCGGTACCTGCTGTGCTCCACAGGGCCTGAAAGGCCTGTGACTCCCGCCCCAGCGCCTCCCAGCGGCCAAGAGGCCTCCCTGCAGCCTACAGAACACTGGCACTCTCGTTTGTATGAAGTGACCTTGTGCTGCATGAGCACCTAAGTTTCAGAAACCAGTGTCTTTCTGGACTTAAAAAAATAAATAAGTAAATATTGGGGAGAACTTCTTAAAATATCTACTACTTTTCAGAACCAAAAAAAGGCGAAGTCCACTTGACCTGGACACTGTACTGTGCAGGGGAGGCTGAACTGTCTCCACCTAAGATGGAGGAGACTTCCAAGAGGCAGAAGTGTGGACAGGTGCACTGGGCAACTCCCCGGGGAGACAGTTAGAACCCACGATGTGTTTATTATTTGTGAATTTAAACCTTCATTCTCTGAATTAAGGAAGAGTTTGAGAAATGTGTTATTTGCCTTTGAAATGAGGAAGATGTGTAAGAGAGGAGGTAAGAGAAAGGCAAGAGAGAGGTGGAGTGAGCGAGGCAGGCAGGGAGGGAGGGAGGCAGGAACCAGGAAGAGCGCGGGGCAGAAGGCAGGGGAGACACACAGAGCGGCTGCAGTGTAGACAACCAAACCCTTTATTGTCTAAGTCACATTAGACGCAACACTGTAAAAGTCCCGTTAGGAAACAAGGAGACAGCAGATTCATAGAGGTAGTAGGAAGTCTGTAACAGTCAGAAATGTGGAAATTATCGCAGAGGGAGCAAATCAAAACAGACTGGCTAAATAAATAAGAAAACACAAATCATATTAAATACTAGGGTTGAGCTGACATAAATGAATTAACAAACCGGTCCAATACTGATGGTCAGTGGAACAAAGAGGCCGTACACCCAGGCCAGCACATAGCTGGTCCCAGAGGGAGTGTGAGCTGGGGGGGGGGGGGAAGGTGTGGGGGGGTGTTGCTCATGGCCTTGTGGCTGCATGAAAACTGTATCTCTGTGCTTTGAGGAGCAGGTCATCCTGGGGTTGGCTGTTCTCCTGGCTGCTCTTCAGACAGACCCTCAGCTGCAGGGACCCCATGCACCCCTCTTTCCCTAGACCAGCCGGGAAGGAGGCCCCACTGGAAGACAGACTCTTCCAGCTTCAATGCCAAGTGCAGTTCCGGACACAGTAAAAACGCAGACGACACCTTTGTGTCCCTTTGTGTACAGAATTTTTTAATAACTAAAACACAGATGTAGATGGGGCCCGAATCACAGGCCCCTGCACATTCCTAACTGTCACCTTTACTTTCCGCCAAGAAACCAAAAAGCCAGAGAATGCAGAAATGGTGGGGTGAACTATGAAAATGATCAAACACGAACCAACAGAACAGTACTCTGCTGCCTCAGGTGGAGAGAGGAATGTGTCTCTGCGACCTGCTCAAGGTAATGTCTCAGAACGATCAATATTCCCAAGCACTTGGACATGGCAAGCCGTTCTCATACATACCTGGTGTAGGCATATCAGGAAAAAATAAGTAAAAAAAATAATTATACATACACATAGATATGTATGTATGTATCTGCTAGCCAGTTAACATTGCATTGTCTGCAAGTGTCATAGCCACCTGAACGGTCAAGTAATTAAAACAGCAACAAGTAGAATCCAGAATCAAACATTAGCTAACAATAACAATAACAATAATAATAATAATATAATAATAATCCAACATCATTAGAACAGAGAAACCACACGCCAGGGTTCATGTATACATGTGTGTTTAAACAAGTCTTTGTATCAGAAGCCCATTTCCTACAAAAACTGCACTGATCCATTACTGTGTTAAGTAAACTGTCGCTCTCACCAGTATATTAAAGGTTAGGATAATTTCTGTACATGTAAAATTATTGCTTTTTTTTTTGAAAAATATATTTAGCATGCTCGTCTTAATCCATTTCCTGCCTTTACAAAATTTCACAATAAAAAAAAACTAGTAAAGCTTTTGCAAAAAATTTCACAGAACGTTTTCATTCAAGGCAGCAGTAACTTCTGATAATGCATAAAATCCTATGTGCAAACATCTGGAACTTGCAGAAGTATCGCCATCCCACACAGTGTCACAGCAAAGGGGAAAGGAAACGCTGCTACCTGCGGAATGCAGTTCCGAGCGCCCACGCTGCTGCGTGCGTGGGCTCAGAGCCTCTGCCAGGGCCTTCACCCCACCGCAGAAACGTGAACTTGCGTGACTAAGGAAGAGGTATATAAAGCCGTCCTCACCCTCAGGCCTGGTGCCCTCCCACCAACCTAGGCACAAAGCCACTAGGCCAACGGTGGGCACCAGGCCCAAGAGGGAGAGACATCTATTTGCTGGGGTGGTGCAGGGGAGAGGCTGGGGTGGGGAGGAGGGGAGCAGAAGGTTCCAGAGCAGTAGCACCCTAATGATCTAGGGCCCCCAAGCCGCTCAAGGATCCTTCTGCCATCACTAAAACAGGCCCAAATTGGGAGGATTCAGTGGCTTAATCTGTTAAGACGTGTAGTCTCCTTTTGTGAGCAGTTTGCAGAATGTAGCCCTGTTACAAAAAGGTCCTGAGAATAAACAAAGACGCCTGCTCTTCTTAGTGTTCAACTAACTCTCTCTCCAAAGCGGATTTCTATGTGTTCCCATCTCTGCCGTGTTTCCTGTGCCGGACGCAGCCCGAACGGTGAAAACACAGAGAGCATGAGGGGGACATGGGTGGCTCAGAGCGGGTCACGGCCAGACCTCTGAACTGGGAGCATCCGCCATCGCCCTGCCTTACCGAGCCCGAGCACCACCAAGCCTTGCGGCTCCTGAATACACCCTCCATCTTACCTGCTACTAAATACCCACTGAGGCAGGGAGAGGCGGGGGTGCGGGCCCTGGGCGGCCTCCACTCCCCGCGTCCTGACAGCGTCACCGCTAAGCACTGGACACCTCCCACAGTGCTTAGATCTCCACTCCATCCAAAACACACCAGTATCTTTTTTCCAGTGTCTCGCGCTTGTCTTGAGTAATACAGATGCCTTGAGCTCCCACTGTGCCTGCCAATACCCCTGCTTATCATGAGGAAGCACAGGCCATGGTGGGTGAGCACATACATGTGTGTGAAAGAGATACACGGGATTCTAGGCATAGCATCTTCGCCGTCCCTAAGCGTTACCAAGGGAGGCGGCTCCCTTGGTCTGCTCTAGCGCAGCGGCCCCCGGGTCTAAGGTATCTGGTCAGGAGACCCTGGCTCTTCTTCCCCAAGGTGGCCGTGGTCACCGCTGGGAGCCTTCCAATCGCCCGTGAGGCCGCTGTCGACGCCATCACGGGCTGAGCGCTGGAGGCGCGTCTCTAGGTCCCCTTTCGGAGAGGCCCCGTCGGCACAGTCCCTGGGGTGGTACGGTCTCTCCCCTGCAAAAGAAAGAGAAGAAGAGGCAAGCTCAGTTGTCTTCCAGTCCACAAGAGCATTCACGGTATCAATTTTCTTAGCAAGACCCAGAAACACAGGTGCCCTTCACAGCAAAGTGGCAGAGGTGACAGAGGCCTCCGGTTGTACGGGCAGCCCACTTTATTCCAGCAGGGACACTTTGCTGTCACCTCGCTCGCTGCCTTCTGTGGAGGCAGCTCTAGGAAATCAGTGGTGGAGTGGTGGACCTGGCTCCGAGCAGGGGCTAAAAATCAGCAAGGCAGGAGGAACAGGGTTTGAAAAGCACACATCTATGGTACGGAGACGATTCCCAGGTGAACGGCAGTGCTTACGGGTGAACGTGGAGCCACACAAGCAGAAAAGGAAAGGCCCTGGTTTCCGCATCTGAGGACAGTGCTCCCCGCAGTGGAGAAGCACAAGAGCTGTGCTGTGGGTCCGATGAGCAGAGACAGCTGGGAGCACAGACATCACCCTGTACAGCACCCCCCGGAAGCGGGAGCCCTGGTGTTCGAACAACGTCATGCTCCAGCGGAGGACAAGACAGCGTGCCAAGAGAAACCTTTCTGTGGTGGTCTGAAGAGGTACGACCCACACAGACTCATGGGTTTGGATGCCTGGCCACAGGGAGTGGCACTGTTGGAGGAAGTGTGTCGCTGTGGGGGTGGGCTGTGAGGACATCTATGCTCAAGCTATGCCCAGTGTGGCCCACACTGCTTCTGCTGCCTGTGGACCAAGATGTAGAACTCTCAGCTCCTTCTCTAGCACCACGTCCGTCTGCACACGGCCATGAAGATAATGGACTAAACCTCTGAAACTGTGAGCCAGCCCCAATGAATTGTTTCCCTTTGTAAGAGTTGCTGTAGTCACGGTGTCTCTTCACAGCAATAGAAACCCTAACGAAGACACCAACCAACCACTTGAAATCAACATGCACCCACAAACCACACAGCTCATGGGAAACTCTAGTCTCTAGCCAAGTTTATGGGAACCCTAGAAACACATAGGAAATGAGCTCATTGCCATCATGAATTTAATGTTTCAAATCTTTGGCTAAGATTTTCAGAAAAATACTAAAAGCTGGTCTCGCACACGGTGCCTACTGGTCAACACACAGTAGAAACCAGAAAGATATTCATAGAATGTCTGCGAGACAAGGCAAGTGCAGAGCTGTAGCCAGTGGCTGGTCTGAAGCCCTGGAAGTAGCATGGATCAGAGATGTGACAACCCCCTCTTAGGGAGATGGTAAACTTCCCACGGTGGACCAGGGGAGGTGGCCAACATGGCTGCACGGCAGCCATCTCTGTGGACATCAAGCTGCAGCAGGGCTCACTGGGAACTCGTTCTGGGCAAGTTTACCAAGGAACAGGGGGCTCTGACTCCCCCAAGAAAAGGAGCTGTGACTCTGGGCGTTTGGCCCTGGATGTCACTCATCAATACCTGTCTATAGCAGCACACTGCCAGGGGGTCCAGGACAGGGGAAGCTGTGCAGGGCGGAGGTGTCGTCGTGAACAAGGCGGTGGGGTTCTGCACATCTGGAGTCTGCATGGACTGCTGCCCTACAGCCCTGGTACACACCGACCTGTGGCTCCTATCTCTGGACAGACCCCATAAACTGCCCCTGGGGCAGGGCAGAGATAACAGGAACAGCCCTCCCCCAATAAAGGGCGGAACACTGCACAGCTCAGAAAGCTTTCCAAGCACTTGTGCCAGCTTTGCAAAGCCTGAAAAGCTAGAATAAGGCACTTGCTATGATGAATCCACAAATCGTTACAGGACTGGCATTTCCCCTTTATACTGGAAGAGATGAGTTCACATGCCTCACTTCTGAAGAGTCATTTTAGATCACTGATTCATCAGGACCATCAACGATGGGACCATTAATACAGTATCCCTTGCAGGGATCTAAAGAAATAATGAGTTAAACAGGGAAAAGAGATCTACAGTAGTAATCTGAATATGCACAAATTGCTTCCTCCTCCAGGGAGGCAGCAGCCAGGACACAGGAGCTGGCTTTGGGGACACTGGATTTTGTTTCTCGCAGCTGTGAACTGTGAGATGAGGTTGAGCCGAAATGAATACTAGCTATCACTGTTTCAGTGTTCTAGGGCTAGGCACTGACTCTGAAACCAGGTGAGATCAATTTTCCCCTTCTTTATAAGACAAGGGGCCAAACTGTACAGTCATGGGGGTTTGTCTTCAACAGGCACACAAGCCAAAATGCCACAAGGGGCACACAAGAGAAGCCACAGAGCAAGGCTCGTTGGTGTTAAGCCACAACTGTGCACCGGACCTCAGGGACCCTGGCCTTTGCCCAGCCAGCAGTCAGTCAGCAGTGACCAGGTGAAGTGATTTTGGTTAAGTCTTCAGTTACACTTACATGTGGTGGAGTATTATACTTGGAGAAAACAGACGATGTCCGGAAGACGCTTGTTTGATTTTATGAATAAAAGCTTCAGCTTGCATTAACTATCAGATCTGTGATGCCAAAAATCTACAAGTGCACTGGACCAAAGATGCAGATTCACAGACACCCCAACACACCATCTCTACCACTCAACTGCACAGGGTGCAGATTCACAGACACCCCAACACACCGTCTCTACCGCTCAACTGCACAGAATGAAAATGATGCAGGGCGGGTTGCCTTTTTTTTTTTTTTCTAACATTTCTTGTTAGTTTGATTAATGGAATTATTTCTCCAGCTTAACTATTTTAAACTAACATTTAGAATAATAAAGAATAAACTATTAATCATAGTCTTTAAATTCTGACAATAAATCCAAACAAATCAAAACACTCTATTTCACATTACAGCAAAGCTCTATAAACTGGGGGGTGGGACGGGGGGTTGGGTTGGTTTCAAAAGTTCTTCTAACTTCTTTTTAAAATATTGTACTACATTTGTCGTCCCAGTGTGTGCACCCGTGGGCATGCACACTCCTGTGCATGTGTGGAGGTCAGAGGACAATGTGCAGCAGACAGCTCCTTCCACGCTTCACATGGCTCGGGTCCTCGTGAGGACTCGGGTCCCCAGGCTAGGCAGCAAGGCATTTTCCCACGAAGTCATCTCACCAGCTACTAGTTTAATTTCTAATTGTTAAACAATAAAATAATGATAAAAAAAATGTTTCTCTGAAATATTAAGACAGTTTTTACCATGGATTAGTAACACCCATACTTCAGCATGTAATTTTCAAAAAGTGGTTTCTTTTTCCTAATGACAAATGCTGAGGATTACCAGAACCTAAATACGGACATGATAATGCCATCCTTAAATAAAAACTCTCCTTGGAAACTTGGTTTGGCATCCTGCCCACGCTTGTGATGGAGAATGTTCAACCAGGATGGAACAGAGTCCTGTGAGGGCCTGCCCTCCCACCAGGAGGAAGAAATGGCTTCTCAACTCAAGGCCAAGATCCTTCATGGCTTCCTAAGTTTGTGTTTTTATTTTGGTTTTTACAATAATTGGGAGATAACAAGCAGTTCAGACAACATGTCATGTGGCCAGAGCTACCGTCTGCAAAATCACGCCATAACCTAACCTGGAACTTCCAAGCCTCTTACTTCCTGAGAGAGACATGTGGACCTCACAAAGGAGAGGTTGGTGACCCGTTTTCTGAAGGTCCTGGGCTCTTGTGACCTGTGATCTGGGACATGTGCATCACAGGACATGTACAGGAAAAGATTACCCTCAGACGCAGCGGCAAATCAGCTCTCTTGCTCCTCTGAGTTCGTGTATGGAAAAGGCCTGAGAGACGACAGTGTTAAGCCAATCACTTCAGAGATTTGCTAGGTCCCACGCTGGCTCAGTCACGTCACCAGAAAGTGCAGCATATTTTGATTTTCTAAATTTGATTCGGGAAATTGAAATGTTGCTATGCAAAATGAGTGTGCATTAGTTCCTTTTTCAATGGCTATGTCACAATCCCAGAGGGACTTAGTGAGGGAAGGGACTTTCAGCTCAAGTCTCTCTTCTCAGGGAAGTCTGGGAGGTAGGAGTTTCAGGCACCTGTTACATCACACCCTCCATCAGGAAGAGAGGGAAAAGGAGGGAAGAGCTGGCCACGAGAAGTGCCTGCACTCAGCCTGCTTTACCCTTTTTTATTCAGTTCAGGATCCCAGTCCACAGAACAGCGCTAACCACGGTGCTGTCTTCCCACCACAGCCAGCCTCATCTAGAAACTCCTCCCCCCCGCACCGACAAACCCAAAGGTTGGTCTCCCGGGTGATTCCGGATCCTGGAAGTTGGCAGTATCAGCCCTGACAGTTGTTCTGTGCCTGTCAATGCAAAAACCTGAATGCACCACTGGCAGTAGAACTACAGGGAAACCCCATGTTGGCAAGACTACTCAAACCAGTGCTTCCCTTGCCCCCCTTTATAAAGACGAGGCTCTCAAGCACAGCAAAATCCTAACACACACAAGCCCATCAGCACACCTTGCAAAGGCTGGGTGAGTGAAGACCAGAAGGCCCAGAGCTGTTCCCTAGCATAAGCTACTACGGACCGTCCCCGCCCTGTGGGAATGGGCCTGTCCACACCAGGGACACAGGCACCGTGCTCCAGGTCTCTGCACACACTCACACTGCGTCAGTTTTCTTAAGACAGCTGCTCACTAGAGTCTCAGGCAACAGTGGCTCCCAAAACAGGGCGTGTGCCCCATGCCGGGTGTGGGGCAACTCCTGGGGACCAGTGGGTCAGCACTACACAGGATAGGAAATGCACCTCCCATGGAGGTTAGCGCCTTCTCCAAGCTGTATCCTAACAACTACATCATTCACGTCTCAGAGTCGAGTTAGCTGACCCTGAGTAAACTGAACGCTGATACCTATTAAACATAAGGATTGCTGACAAGATCTTTTTTTCTCCAAGTTGCCTGCTTACTAGGCACTGTACCAGTACTGATAAAAAGGCTTCTTAAACAACCTAAATATACTCTGGAAATGGGTTTACCCTGCTCCCCTACCCAGGCCTAGGGATAGGACACAACCCAGTCCAACTCACATCCCCGTCTTTCCTCGTCTACTACCTACACCCTTCCTGACTCCTCTCAAACGTCTCAGGCCCCGCTCTCCTCCATGCCCATGCTGACCAGGCTACACAATCTCTCACTGGGGTCATCGCCCTGGTTGTCCACAAGTCCAACCTCCGAGCTGAGTTCTGGATGCCACCCCTCTGCTTCGAGCTCTGTTTTCTTCTGGATGGCAATCTCATGTGGCAACCAGATGCTCCCAACTCTCCAGACACATACCCACAGTCCTGCCTCCCATGTCACTACGCCCTCTCCAGCCAGCTGATTTCCACACTCTTCCTCGTGCTCTTCCTCCTGGAGTCTGTGCCCGTGCTGAGCTCAAGTCCTCTGCCCCAGTGGGAGTTCCCAGACAGCACCATTCCCGTTCCCTCATCCAAACCACCCACCAGCCTTAACCAGATCCCATCTTCCCCAACCCACGCAGGGCCTGGCCCAGGGGAGCTGCCAATACATTCTGTCAATAAGTGAAAGGATTATAAAACTTGATTTTCAAATACTGCCTCAACTGGCTAATTTAGCATCTTTTACGTACATATATAAAACTGCATCAGCTTCTGACTATCACCTGGGATGATTTTAGCATGAATAAACAGTGTTGTATGATCTAAAAATGTCCAGAGCCCAGAGCCTCTAAAGCCAAAAGGAAAATAACCCAATGTGAATATTAACTAGCTAATGGTAGGAAAGCGACTTGACAAGATACATTCCTGGCATTAACAATGATGGAAACTAGTTCTAAGTTAACGTCTCCTAAATTCACCATTGTAGTCATGACCAAACTACGAGAATCGGGAAGAAGGAAGAACACAGTTTATGCCCCAACCTATTATAGATGTTGTTTTCCGACAACACACTTCTTTTAGATTCTTACAGTTCCAAAATATATTAACAAAAAATGGAATTTCCATAAAGATCCAGAACATTCTATGATGAATCAACAAAAGATACTTTTCAAGGTAAGGGAGGGCAAAGGGGCCGATGGAGTGCATGACCTTAAATATGGAATTAAGCCAACCAGCTATTGTAAAGAAAGCCTGAGCTACAACTGCCCTTCCAGACAAACGAGAGCTGACCCGCTGAGGCCTCACGGTAAAGCCAATGCACGCCTCAGGGCTGGATCCACACTAACAAGATGTCAGTACGGATGGTCGTGAGCGTGACCGAGGAGGGTGGCAGTGGGTCCAACAGGTCAGTACGGATGGTCGTGAGCGTGACAGAGGACGGTGGCAGTGGGTCTAACAGGTCAGTACGGATGGTCGTGGGCGTGACAGAGGACGGTGGCAGTGGGTCTAACAGGTCAGTATGGATGGTCGTGAGCGTGACAGAGGACGGTGGCAGTGGGTCCAACAGGTCAGTATGGTTGGTCGTGAGCGTGACAGAGGACGGTGGCAGTGGGTCTAACAGGTCAGTACGGATGGTCGTGAGCGTGACAGAGGACGGTGGCAGTGGGTCCAACAGGTCAGTACGGATGGTCGTGAGCGTGACCGAGGACGGTGGCAGTGGGTCCAACAGGGCAGCACTAAGTTTAGCAACAGAGGAGGCACATGGGCGCCTTTCTCTGTCAGAGCCACAGACGAGCAATAATTACCATCAACACCTAGTGTGGTGGTATTGTGTTCCCCAAAATATTGTGTACTCTAATAAATTTATCTGGGGTCAGAGAACAGGCAGCCACTAGATACAAAGGCTAGAAAATGGTGGCACTCACACCTTTAATCCTAGCATTCCAGAGATAGAAATCCCTCTGGATCTCTGTGAGTTCAAGGCCACATTGGAAATAGCCAAGCATGGTGACACACGCCTTTAATTCCAGAAAGCCAGCCTTTAATCCCAGGGAGTGGTGGTAGAAGGCAGAAAGATATATAAGGCGTGAGGGCCAGAAACTAGAAGCATTTGGCTGGTTAAGCATGTGGCTGGTTAAGCTTCAGCAGCAGTTCAGCTGAGACCCATTCTGGATGAGGACACAGAAGCTTCCAGTCTGAGGAAACAAGACCAGCTGAAGAACTGGCGAGGTGAGATAGCTGTGGCTTGTTCTGTCTCTCTGATCTACCAGCATTGACCCCAATAACTGGCCTCAGGTTTGATTTTATTAATAAGAACTTTTAAGATTCCTGCTACAACCTAGTGTAAGCAAAAGTAACCCAAGAATAAGCCAGCCCGAAGTCTTAATGACGTCCACCTTCTACTTCCTGTTTCCGTGTGAGGAAGCATGGGAACAAGCTGGGCAGGAATGACTCACAGTGTGCAGGCTCACCAGTGCCGGGAGACTCGGGGCTATAGGCAGATCTACCTCATGCATCCCTTGCCATCGGACACACTGAGCCAAAGGGGGTCTTTGGTGGTCGTGGAGATGGCCTGTGAGCAGGAGAGCCTGGGACTCATTCTAGCTGTGATGCCCAAATGTTAAGCCTCTGGGCACAGCACGTCCTTCCTATCACTGCATCCCAGGCATTCCACACAAGGGCTCTTCGGTAGCAAGCAGCCTTTGGTTCTGTTACAGCGAACAGCACTAAGCCGATTCAGGAACAGGCCCTGTGCCGGGAAACCTTTCTATTCGGTATTCAGGAGAGGTTATATTTATTTTTTTAAAAATTGTCTCACCACCACAAAGGAACTGCTGTATACTTTTAAACCACAGGTTTTACTGAAATGAGCTAAAACAATCTGCACAAGTTCCCTGAGATCTCACTACTGTGGGACCACAGTGGAGGCCTTAATCCTGTCATCACAGGGCATGGGACACGTTAGGGCCAGGCACACAGACCTGAATCCAACCAGCCAGACAGGGCTTGGGCAAAGAGGAGAATCTCTGCAGCTATGAGTTTCCTAGAACAGTGGATAACCCCAGGGATATGAAGAGACGAAGACGGGGGAGGGAGGGGGGCACGGGGAGCAGAAGGTGGCTGATGCCACACGCTGTCAGCCCAGGATAACACAAGAGCAACCCTGAGCACCTACACCCCTCAGACCCATACTGTGAACCAAGCATGGCACAGAGCTTTGCCACATCCCCCGCACAGCAAATGGCATGTGTGAGACAGTCACACTCCCACAGGAGAGGTGTGAGGGGGCAGGCACACAGGCGTGCCAATGCACAAGAGCCTTGTTTCCCCCGGAGTTTCTACAGCTGGGAAACAGCAGACCAACATCTGTTGATCTGAGAGGCGTCTCTTACAGAGGGATTCGAAAGCAGTGCTCTTCGAGGAGACAAGATGTGACTTATCTGCCGGCCGACTCAGACCCAGACTAAGAACTTCTGATGTTTTCTTCACCACTGGCCACTGCCAGCTCCCTCCTCCTCAGCACCGGCTATCACGGGCAGGTCTGCAGCAGCCTGCCGCTATGTGGCCTCCTGCTCTGTTCACCCCCAGACAGGCGTGGCTGGGTGGGCTCCAATGACATGGAATTACTCCACAGCGCACATTACGCACAGGTGCCCTATGTCCCAAGTCTTTGCAGGCACACTGACACCCAGACATGCATCACAGGACATACTTGTTTGGGGGCATCCGTGGAGGCTGTGTGCACTTCAGAACCTCGTGGACCATCACACTCAAACACCACTGTGGGGAAAAGGGTCTGTCAGCAGAGGGCTGGTGAGATGCGTGAGTGCAAATCAAAGTGGCCGCTAAGGATGAAGCACTCTGACAGAGAGACGCCAGCACCCGGCCTGCAGCTCCCCGTAATGCTTACAGTGAGGAACCTCAGTAACGGATGCCTGGGGCCGCTACCCTTCCTAAGTCAGACTCCACACTGTGGAAAGCCATCACGAGCAGCATGAATTACCAGTGTGTGGGTAAAGGGACCTGTTTTCTGCTCTGCTGACCACTCGGCCTGTATCACTGAGCATCAGGCTGGCTTCTGGGTATGTGCGTGCCACACTGCCAGATAGTGTACCCATCTCCCTAAGGCTCTGCTCTGTTGTGACACACAGGTAGCCCAAGCAGGTCTCAGGCCAGATTTGTACAAGGGGCTGGAAGTGCTTCGGGTCACCACGGATCAGCCAAGGGGGTCTTGTACATATCTACAGACCAGCTCTACCCATCAGGGTGGAAGTCATCGGGTTTGGGGCTGGAAGACTAATGCCCTGGCTGCCACTGATGATGGTGACACTGTGACTCATTAGCATCTCATTTCTGAAGGTCTACTCTAGTTAAAGGGAACATATGCAAATGGATCTTTCTCAAACTAAGCTACATGGCACACAGATGCTAAATAAGTAAATAAGTAAAGCCACGCCACATACAGAACAGGCGAGTAAGGTCAACCGAGGGGTGGATGGCACAGTGACAGCTCTGGAAACCTGAAACCCAAACACGCCCACCGTGACAGTGAGTGACTAGCAGAAAAGGGTCTGTGCTGGGAAGTCAACCTCAACCGAGTCACCTGGAAGAAAGCATCTCATTGAGGAAATGCCTGGGGCAGACAGACCTGTGGGCATGTCTGTCAGGGAGGGTCTTTATCACTGATACAGGAGGACCCAGTCTACTGTGGACAGCACCATCCATGGACAGTTGGCCTGGGGTTGTATAACAGCTAATGTATCTTGATCGATCACTGATACAGGAGGACCCAGTCTACTGTGGGCAGCACCATCCATGAACAGTTGGCCTGGGGTTGTCTAAGAAAACCAGCTAAGCATGAGTCTGTGAGTTAGTGAGACAGAAAGCATGCCAGCAAGGAGCAGCCCTTCACGATTCCTGCCTTGAGCTCCCGCCCAGACTTCCCTCAATGATAGATCATGACCTGGAAGTATACTCCAAATAAACCCTTTCTCCCCAAGCTGACTCTGGTCATGGCATTTGTCGTGACACCAGAATGTAACTAGAACCGCCCTTGCCCCATACACAAACATGCATGCACTCGGCACTGGCCAGTCACACGGCACAGGGCTGTGATACCTGTGTGTGCCCGGAGGTGGGCCCTGAGGTGGCTGGGCTGGTGGAAACTCTTGCCGCACTCCACACAGACAAAGTCTCCCTGGCGGGCCTGTGTCCGTGGTGTCCCTGTCAGTGACGTGCCATAGCATGGAGATGAAGAGAAAAGAGGGAAGGGGGGGGAGAGAGGAAGACATCGTTAGTCTGTCTGACATGCCGATGTGAGGAGCCCTGGTGACGACTGCCAGCCATGGCTGGGCTGACAGGCACACGCAAGGCTGCGAGGACGCATCAACGACGGTGAATTAAGCAAATGTTCCAGGGACAGGACAGGAACAAGGCGGCACTGCCAGACTGTGCGGCGGGCACGTGGTCCCAAGCAGCTGGATACAGCACCCAGATGTCACCGGGCTCTACCGAGCACTAAAATCAACAAATGAGAGCGACCCCGGTGTGACAGAGACAAAGCCTGGAAGCAACCGGAAGTGACTAGGGACAGAGCCCACCCTGCTCACCGCTGCAATCCACGGGGACAGATGCAGAGCGGTGGCCATCAGCAGCCACCCCAGCGATGGCCTCCCACCTGTCTGCCCCTGGAGCTCTTGACAACAAGCAGGCGGTGGCCTCCAGTGTAGCCTGTACCATCGGCAAGGCAGGACAGAGCAATAGACAGCGATACACCCCGAGCCTAAGTTCTGGGCTCCCCTCAGAGCCGGGAGCACCGTGCAGCCCTGCCAGGGAAAGGGACTTCCTCCACCCTTGGGTCCTCCTCGCTTTTCCGGTAACACCTGCTGCGAAGGGCCTGTCTCCACCGTGTCCTCCCCCACAGTAACTCAACTGTCTCGTTTACCTGGACACGGACATCCCTAACATCTGAGAGGTGACGCGCAAGGCAAACAGCAAGGACAGCCAGGGGATACACACCTCCAGGACCGTCCCCCAAGTCCCCATGCTCAACTGGTAGCAACTGGATAAAACTGTGTCACAGTCCATATTGGGCAAATGAAGAAAATGAGTCTGCACGGTGAGACCCTGCAGACTAAGGCACTTCATTTCCTGTAGACTTACTCGGGACACACAAAGAATACTAAGATTTAACGAGAAGCCACCAACTAATGCTCACGGCTTAACACTCATGGTGGAAGGTGAGGATGACCCTGTGGGAAAGATCACGGGTCTTGAGTGACCAGGATGGTCACACGGCCTCTTTCTAACACTTGATTTGGAGAATTGGTGTGAGCCTACAAGTACAGGGAAGAAAGGTAAAACCCTCAGAGATCACCAAGCCAGACAACGGGGAAGCAACCCACAGGATGACTATGCTGTCTGTGGGAGGGGGTGGTGATGGTCCACACCCCACAACAGACAGAACCAGGCCCTTCTGAGCATGGAGGATCCTGGTGCCAGCAGAGCTCAGCCACCCAATTAGATGCCCTGGGTTCCGCAAGCTCCGTGTTCCACTTCCACTTGAGCCAAGCGGCTGACGGGAAGCCTGAGGAGAACGATGCTCCTTTCTAGGAGTGCTCCATCTGAAAAGCGATCCATCCCCTTCAGTTTCTACGGAGCTGAATGCCTAGCAAAGTTCCACTCACAGCTCTTCTGGAACCTTCCTTGGTATGCTTCTATAGCGTCAAAACACTTCATCCAACCACACCGGAGACACCAAGCGATGGCAACGGTTCCGACAGCGGCCCTGCCGCAGCCCCCACCTCTAAGTCACTATCGATCTTTCTCCGACTACTGCTGTCTACCTCCTGTCCAACCATTCCACTCATTCACTGAACTGACACCCGCAGGCCCCCACACATCTACCACAGCACTTCCACTTTACTTTGTAAGAAAGGATATTTGCCGATTACAGCCAATGATACCACAGCCGGGCTGCTGTAAAATTCCAAGTTACTCAAAACGATCTTCTATCTGAACGGAAGACTACCTTGGGAGCAAACCGCTCCAGCATGCTTCCAGAGAGAGAGTCTCAGGCTGCAGAGACAGGCTCCCCACAGTGAGAAAACAGCTCTGCCCATGCATAGAGAGATATGCGTGGGGCAGCATGGCAGTGTTTCTCATCACTACCTTGTGCTGTGTGATCTGTAGGGAGAAAGACAAGGCTAGAAGCTACTAGAGACAATGAGACATGAATGTTTTCTAAGTTCCAATAAGGAAGCCCACGCATACTATTTTATCTAGAATTATCTCCTTTCCCTGTCTGAAATCCATATCATCATGCAATACAGGCAGGGGAGACTGGAGACACAGTGACTTTCCGTGACTCCCGTTATTAACAAACCATGTAGGTTACACCCTGCGTTTCTGGGCTCTGGAGTCGCTCTGTAGAACAGTGAATACAGTGGGATTTAATCTGAGTCCTGGCCCCTACGGCAACAACAGTTCTTCTTCTATGTTCTGCTGGAGAAGTCGGGCTCCACAACCCATTCCTACAAAAGCATCACGCAGACCAGCCCAAATCAACAGCTGCTGCCCAGACACCCAGGGCAGCGGCAGCATGGGTTGGGGGGGGCGGGGGTAGGACTTTCAAAGCAGGCCATTTTCTCACTGTGGAGAGCCTGTCTCCACAGCCTGAGGTTCTGGGGAAGCACACTGGAGGTTTGCTCCCATGGTAGTCTTCCATTCAAATAGAAGACAGTTTTGAGTAACTCGGGATTTTACAGTAGCCTGAATGTGGTATCACTGGAGGCCTAGCTCACCAAGGTATACAATGGCAGGTAAAGAGCCAGACATATCACAGAGGCTACCAGCAGTAACTAGTTTAAAGAATGAGTCTGGGTCAGTTGCTAGAACATAGTATAAACATCCAGGTCCACTGCAAAAGGTTGGGAGTCAGGGCAAAGAGATGGCAAGAACCAGGCATCCGTAACAGGTGGTTGTCCCATTGCGGACTCCAAGAAAACCCTCACTGCAAGAATGGAGGGCAGCTTCCCATCCACAGCCAGCCATCCTGGCACCTCCCACCACTGGGCGATCTACAAATAGCACAGGACTGTGGGCCAAGAACCACTCACGCGCCCAAAACTGAGACAGAGGAAGGGGAACCTCACCAGCCACAGACACTGCCCCCAAATCAAGTAAAAACCATCAACCTCCCTCACCAGAAACCCACAACCGTAGGGCACTAGACTGCCAACCGAGGTTCCCACAGGTGCTACTCAAGGGGAGGGTTAGGACCACCAGGAATGAACTGAGAGTGGGGTGGATCTGGTTTTGGATGACGAGTCTCAGTTAAGTACCAAGGCTGGCCTCGAATCTGCAATCTTCCTGTCTTCTTCTTGTTGTTGTTAACAGGCTCTACATGTCCCTGGTGCTATGCATGCTAAAATGAAAGTGACCTTTGAGTTACATTCAAGAACAGGGTCGTCGTTCGGGGCCACCGTACCCAAGGCACAGCCAACCGGCAGGGGAAATCTTTAGGCAGGTTCTCATGAGCACTACTGGCTACTGATGCTCCAAACGCCCATGTGACAATGCTCCAAAACTTAAAAGTCCTGCTCACACCACTCCTCAGTTCACAAACGTATTAAAAATCACTGCCCCCCCCACCCCACAACCACCCCCAGACTGCATGAATTTTGTCTTTAGACTTGGACCCCATTCCCAAGAGACTATGTATAGGGAATTATTCCGAAATCTCAAAAGATCCAAAACCCACACCACCCCCGACCCCAGGCACACGAGATCCTTGACCAGCACTGCTGTTAGCTGTCAGGAATGGCACAGCGTAGGAATGGACACGCCATCGAGCACTGCTTGAGGATCAGAGGACAGCTCAACCCTGCAGTCTTCCTGTATACATCCGTCTCCAGCGAGACCGCGCCTACAGGGCCTTGCTCCGGCATCTTCCCTATTATTTATATACAAATACAGGGCTCAGTGGTCACTTCAAACGGACAGCTTCTCTTTTAGGAATCAAGCACGGTGTGGACCAACGCTTTGCTTAAGGTGACAACAGGGTCAGGCCCTGTCGCTCCTGCCAGGTTGCAGCATTACAGAGTCAACAAGCAGGTTTCTAATCCAGTGTCTACAGTAAGGGGACAGGCAAGGACTGCTGACTACTGGACCCAGACACACAGTCCCAAGGGAGAACTGGTGAGCTCCAGGGTAGCCGGGTCAAGAAGAGGCAGCAACCTGCTGGTCTCTGCCTTGAAGGCTCAGGCAGGAAGGTATGCACACCCATGACCTTCCGAGCCGCCAGGGAGGAGGGAGCCCGCCCTTCTTACCTCTGTGCTCAGGCCCGGGGCTGCTGACACCCCAGCCCTGGTAGAGTGTGGCGAAGTCCTTTGGAATGTACGTCTTAAAGATACTGAGGATGTCCAAGCGCTTCTCCTGCCCCTCAGCTGCCGGCTCCTGCTTGATGGAGTGTAAGACGGGGGGCGTGCCAGGTGGGGCCTGCAAGGCTGCATCCCCTCTGGACCCCGCCGCCGCCGCCGCCGCTGCACAGGTGGCCAGTGTTCTCAGCTCCTGGGCCGCCTTCACAGGGGCTTCTCGGGGAGGTAGAGGGGAGCCTCCTTCACCTTTCGTGGGAGGCTGACCCTGAGGCTGAGGACCGAATTTGGCTTTCAGAGAGTCTGGGGCACTGTGCTTATTCGGAGGGGCAAAGCCAGCCCCCGCTGCAGGGACCCCGAGTTTCTCCACCGGCTTGCTATTGGCCGGGGGCTGGGCACCCACACGGGTTATAACCGAGGGTGTAGGGGTGGCACTTCTGCTGAGGCCCCCGCTGCCCGGGGAAGGTGCCAACTTGGAGCTGGCCTCCTGTTTGGGTTTGGCCAGGGTTCCCTGCACAACAGCGCCAGAAGGCTCCTGGCCGTGGCCAGCTCTGGTCTGTCGATATCCATCGGGGCCAGAGGCCCACAGAGCGCAGGGGCCCCCAGAATGGCTCTCCTTATTCTTAGGCATGCTAGCGGCTTTTGTGGTGGCCCCAAGCGGGGAAGAGCTGCCCTTTGATCCTGGCACCCCACCTGGCACCTGGGTGCGGGTAAAGCGAGCAAGGAGCAGGGGCTGGCACTCCTTGCCCCCAAGAGCGGGCGGAGGGCCGGTGCGCCCGCTGCGAGCAAGGAACACCAGGCTGCTGCGAATGCTCTTGTGGCCATTGGGCTGAGTCCAAGGGGGAGCTGCAGAGCTGCAGCTGACCCTGTGCCAGATGCGTTTGTGCATCCACAGGACCTCGGGGTAGTAGGTC
The DNA here is from genome assembly GCF_049852395.1 of Peromyscus maniculatus bairdii. Lineage (NCBI taxonomy): Eukaryota > Metazoa > Chordata > Mammalia > Rodentia > Cricetidae > Peromyscus > Peromyscus maniculatus. The sequence continues at coordinate 74,569,152 of NC_134870.1, read as the reverse complement.
TTGTGGTTACAGTAAGGACACGGGTGAATGACCAGGGCCGCCTGCAGGGAGCACGCGTCCTTACTGCTGGGGTCATCCCGGCTCGACCTCACACTCAAGTCCAGCGGCACCAGGTCAGGGGCGGGTGCCCGCCGCTTCCCTGCCCCAGAGGGCTCCTTGTGCAAATCGGACAGCTTTTCTTTCGAATGCCCCGCCTGGCTGTCCAAGGTGAGCTGCAGGCTAGCTATTTCCATGCTCGGAGGGAAGTCTACCCGGTCAGTAGTGCTGGGCACCTCCTGCTTGGGGTGAAATGCTGGCGTCTTTAAGTCAAGAGAAAATCTACGCTGCTCGGGACCCTCGGCAGTCTCTCTGCTGCTGTTTTCAAGTATGGACACGGACGGCGTGGCGATCCCCACCTTGGGCTCGCTGATGTCTTTCTCTGGCAGGATAGTTCCAAGTTTGTGACTCTGGTCTCCGTTGGAGAGCGCGGTGGGCGCCACCTCTCCCGAAGAGCAGCAGCGCCGTGGCTGGCCCCCTGCGGGATGCAAAAAAACGTAAAAGGGGACGTTAACCACTTCTCATCAGAACAGAGTAAGACAAGGGGCGGCGTTGAGCAGCTAGACAGGCAGGCATTCCAGGACATGCCTGCCTCCCACCAGGACCAGGGCTTGGCATCAGCAAGACGGGAGTTCTGGGGCTGGGTTTGCTCTCAACAGATCGGTCAGGAATGAACCGCGCACAGACAGGTAACACTACACACCAGGCAGGATGTCCGTTTTCAACTAACTGAAATGACCCAGAAGATGGGCAAAGAAACCACACCACTACCTTGTTAAATGTAACTACACCACTACTGATTGAAAACAAGGTGGCTGCTTATAATTAGAGGGCTATCAAGATGGCCCACTGGGTAAAGGCGCTTGCTGCTCGCTGCCGCCGAGCCTGAAGACATGAGTTTGATCCCCAGATCCCACATGGTAAACGGGGTGGGGGGGGCCTCTGACTCCCCCCAAGTTATCCTCTGATTTCCATGTGCATGCTGTAGCCTGCAATGCAGTCCCATACACATACACAAATAAACAACCATAATAAAATAAAATTTTAAAAGAAATTGGGAAAAGAGCTTAACTGTAGCCACATGGTACTTTGCATGCTCTAGAATTCTCTGCAAGGCATTCATGCAATCTGTAGTCACCACAGAGCATTTTGTGGTAAAAGCCAGCATGGAGGCCTCCACGCCCCTGATCACACTGAGCAGTATGGAAACAGATGGTCCCCAGGACCCCAGGGCTTCCCTCAGACACTGCAGGCTACAGAGTAACTTCAACCTCCTCATCCTTCAAAGGCCTGTGCACATGCACACCAGCTCTGTGACTCTATGTGTCTCTACGATGTCGCCTATGGTCACCAGACAACTGAGTAAATCCTGGGTGTAGCACTAGACTTGGGCTCCTAAACCTGGGGTGGGGAGCTCAGTGCACTGGAGGTGGGTGTAGATGAGAGGGTAGTCTGCGGGTTCCACACCCAGCACACAACTGTGGTTGGGGCTAGACTCCAGTCAGTACTACAGTGGGCAGGACATAGTTCAAAGTCTCCTTTAAATTTGTACTCACGGCCCGGCGTTATTCACACCTGGCTCTGAACCTGGGGCAAGACACACTTTGGGAAAGTCTGCCTTAAATGTTTGCGATGTCTTGGGTCTGTTCACACCTGGGTTTGAATCTGCCGAAGGTGCCCTGGAGATGCCCAAGTCCTCACCAGAGCGCACTAAGGCCTTCACCACTGATGAAACCACAGTGGCCTTCGGCTCACAGCCCTGACCCTTAGTGCAGACTGACATGTCAGGAGTCACTTGTGAGAAGGCCAATCGTTTCCCAAGACTCCAGAGAATGGAATATCTGGGTGGAATGCAGGTATTGACTTACTCGGTTCTTCTAAGATGTTCTATGTGTTTAGAGATAGGACTTGGGAATGTTATCAGGAAACTATTTCAAAGGACTCTTTGTCAGGGCAAGAAAGCACCTATCACAGAAGACAATCCCGAGAGGAGACGCAGAGGTAATGCTCCTGTCTGAGGAGAGGGGGGTTAGCAGGCACTCAGGCTTGATTGTGAAGTACAGTCTCCTAAGTACTGGGACGGAATGTTGAAGTCAGCAGAGCTGGGAGTTGGTAAGCCGGGGTCCACATCCTCACTCTAGTCTGCTCCGAAAAGCTAGCTGAAGGTTACTGAGAGTGAGGGGTACTCATCGTGCTGAGACCATGATAGAGTGGGTTAGAAACCGCGCTGCAGACACCATGGTCACGGTCTCGAGTGTGACACTGTTAGACTCGGGGCAAACAGGAAGAAAGGGACCAGGAGTGAGGACTGTGCTTCTCGGGGGTGTTGGGAAAGACGAGCACCACTGAACGGCACTGCGAGGAAACTGACATTCAGAAACCACAGCTCTTCTCGGGGATACCAGAGTCATGGCTCCTCGGTGGGGGCTCTGGGAACAGGACCATGAAGAGATCCCTTAATCATTCCACCTTCGACTGGAAGATGGCCTCCTGGAAGCCAGGCATACCCTTTCTCCTCTAAGGTGCTCTCCATCAGGGTGTTTTCTCACAGCACCAGAAGGGAAACCAGAACGATGTAGTTCCAAAAGTTTCAATTCTTTCCCTTCCAGTGGAAAATCGGGAACCCTGAGAGGTTCAGATCAGACAAAATGCATTTGGACCACAATCCTGGAGGAAACAATCCCAAACACCAAATCTCAAACAGTGAAATCCAAGTATCAGAATCTCTAAGACATAAAACTCCTAACTCCTTAAAATTCTGAAATATCGAAATCCTAAAACTTCTGATTCTGAGTTAAAAATACAAACTTCCATTCCAGTGTCCAGTGAGATAGCTCGGTGTGAGGCAACGTGTTTGCAGTCAAGCATGGGACTCTGAGTTCAATCCCCAGGTCCCCCATGGTGGAAGGAGAGAACGGACTCCATAAAGTTGTTCTCTGACCTCCACGTGTGAGCTTCACAGCGTGAACATAGGTGCGCGTGAGCAAGCAAACGAACACACGAACACACACACACACACACTTAAAATTCTAAAAACAAACAAAACTGCCCAAAAGACATTTATTGACACCCTTAAAAGAGGATTTATTTGTGACATATAAGAATCTGTGAAGGGCACACTTCACAGACCACTTTACACGCTATCTCAAGTCATGAGAACATATGTATATTCACAAGCATAAACATCGAGGTCCACTGAGGCAGAAGTTATGAGGAGATGAACCGTGTTCACTAAGAAGCAAATCCGGAAGTACAACCTCTGGTCCTCACCATGGTCACCACCGCATCAGCAGTTGTCAACAAACATGTCTGGAGAGACAGTGGCTCCAACCAAACAGACCAACGGGCAGCCATGTCCTCACTCACCAGGAAGCATCCAAGATCCTTCATGCGTGCCCCATGTGTACACAGTGAGTTCTGCCAGCTTTGCAGAACTGCATAAAACAAATAGGAACTCGATAAAGGGCTTCGTATGATTTATGTACCCAGTAATGGAAATGATGTGAAGATAACACACACAGACACACAGACACACACACACACACACACACACACACACACACACACACACACACATACACAGTGTGGTGACTTACTTAAAAATAATGTTGACAGAATTGAGAGAGAAAAACTAAACAGGAAAAAAATGCAAAAGAAAAAAGCTAAGAAGAAAATCTAATCTATAAATCAGTGGAGTGGATTCTGGGTGGTCCCGCCAGAGTCACGAAAAGCTGGCAAATTCTTATCACATCTAAACTCTTGAGTGTCTATGGTGGGTATTCTCACTTCAAGATCACGGCTCAGCTCAGAGGGCAGACTCGCATATACACTACTCGGCCGTCCCTGGAATCACTGTGGTCTGATGAAAACTGGCAGACGCTCTGCCCTCCAGCCCGGCCTCTACACTGTCTGGGGCCAATGGTGTGCTGCCCCTGCCTTTGCTTCTGAGGGTCACTGAGGACCCTGGCACTCTTATCCTCTGGGAATGCACATCTGTTGAAGTGATCTGAAATAGTAAATAGGCAGACATGCAGAGAGGTGACCGTCCTCTGCCGGGTCAGTTCCTTGCACCTTCTGTGAGTTTGTCTTTTGTTGGTCGAGATAGGGTTTTCTCTGTATAGCCCTTCCTGCAACTAGCAGGGTCTTCTGTGTCTTCACTCTCCAAACTCTGTGTTCACACCTAGACACTGGCCGCAGTCACAGATTTCCAGAGCAGGTGTTGTCCATCTGGAGTCGGGCCCTGCTCAACCACTACAATTACATGAGTTTCTATTTTTGAAATACTGATAAGAATAGACCTTTAACCTTCCATCTCCCATCAGGAAGTACTTGTCCCACCTCACAGGACACAGCTGCTCCTCAAGCTGCCTAAACAGCTGATCCTGCTCCAGAACTTGGTTCCTGCACCCCAGAGAGCTCTGCCCCAGGAAGGTGGCAGTTCCAGAATCCTAGCATCAAGGAGTACCACACTGAGGAGGTGACTAGGGATTTTAAGCTGGTCGGTCTTGGACACTGGGTACTGTAGTGGTTTGAATGAGAAGGCCCCCGTGAGATGACTGCCACTTGTGTCAAGTGGACAGATAAACGAGCAGGCACACACACAAACTAAAAGCCTGCTCCTTGAGCCGCGCCCAGTCCTGAGTCAGAAGATCTGCTTCCGAGCCCAGGGAAGCTCTCTCTCCACTGTGGCTGGGCACGCAGCAAGAACTACACCACACACACATACATGCACACATCCCACTTTTACAGTTATGTCTGAACACACTTTGACCTAATATGAACCTATTAACATGAGTCACCCATGAAAGCTGACAGAAAGGTACGTTAACTACCTTAGCGCTTTCTTTTGGAAGCCCCGACCTGTAGTACAGAGAAAAGCCGGCCCCAGGGAAATACAAGGTCTCTAAATGGACATGTTTGCCAAATCACACACAGAAAAGTTTAAAGTCTGGGAAAACTTTTTCAAAGATGTTTCTCATGAGTGAGGGCAGAATCAGCAACACTTTGAGGGTTAATCAAAGGCTCCCGGCCTCGGTGGCAAGGCTTCCTCTACAGACCAGCAGCTCGTTACCCACAGAACACAGTCCCATCCCAGCAGCCTAGAACTTCCTGAGTCCTTGAAACTCAGCATGAAAACCTCACACAGCTTTGTTTTAAATTGGACCCACGCTAAGGTGAACAGAACGTGTCTCTTTTTCTGCTACCCTATGTCTTCAGTGCCTTCCTGGGTCTCCTAACCCTAACGGCCAACTCCACCTATGTCTGAAGACACGAAACTAAGAAGAAACTGGAGAAAGTTTAAAGGTCATTTCCTGACCACACAGATGTTCTCACTTCTAAACGCATGCTCAGCTGGCTCTGGGTGTGTGCCATTCCTTAAGTGGAGGAAGCGGACAGAGAGGACTCTCCCAGTAACTGCTGGGGAGAAGGGAGACGTGTCCACAAGGGTGAGCAGAAAATCCCAGGGAAAACTTCAGCCAGCAACCCTGGCATCACCACTGCCCACCACCCTGCACAGGAAGGAGTTGGACAACTACAAAAAAATAAATAAATAAACTATACACTATAAATAAACCATTCACCTGTGCACTAGCACAGAATGTTTTAGGAAAAGGAGGAAGAGGAGGTCAAGACTTGAAAGGAGAGGCGCTGCTGTACACTCTCACCAACACGGGCAACACAGCCGCAGCCTGGCATGAACATGGCAGGAGGGGATTCCTGTAGCAATGCATACTTATCCAAACACAAAATCCAAAGTCTGTAGACTGTATGAAAAAACTATAACGATCCTTCTTTTAAAAATAAAAAAGGATCCAAATTATGCATCTGCAGAACCTTGGGGCTTAAAATCCAGCATGTGTCTTACTGGCAGGCAAAGGCCATTTCATAACACAAGCTTTCTGTGTTCTGGAAATAGAGGCAGACAGTGCTTGACTTAACAGCAGCCAGCGCAGTGTGTAGGCATGGCCACTAGGTGGCGCCTGGGACCAATTTAAGATCCATTCCCTAGCCCTAGGCTCCGTGTGTGGTCTGCTATTTTAGAATACCACAGGGCAGACTACTTCTAAGCAGGTATTCATTAACAGAAAACACACCAAGTACTTGTGTTATAAGGTCATCAAACAGGATTATTTCTTTTGAAATAGATCTGCAGATTCTGCAATGCACTGTGTGGACTTTCATCCAAAGGACTTAAAACATCTTAGTCTTGGTTTCAATATTCGTCAATATTATTAAACATTAAACACAGGGGACTTTAGTCATGTACTTGAACTATCTGACAAAATTAATCTAAGCAAAATAATATATCCACATGCATAAGACTTAGGTTACAGGCTGCACACTCCACCTCAAAGATGTCTATATTTCTAAATGCATCCAATTTGATGAGGTGGCAACCTGCTTTACATACCCAAATAATTCGGTAACTGACTGAAGATGTGTCCATCAGCTGTTAGCACCCTGGCTTCAACACAATTCCTTAGGAAGTTAGAGCATGGGTATGCCAGAGCCAGTTCCGACTGACCAGAGACCAAGACCTGCAGATTCAGCTACGAAGATCCAAATGCCAATGCTGCATTGCAGGGGGCACCTCACCCATGCCATCCAGCCTCACCCTGGGTTGCTACTCAGCCCTAGGAGACATGTATTCCACCCTCACAGTGCTGAGCTGAGGAACCCCTGGGGACAGAAAAGGAAGCCCATGAGGGAATGAAAGTCACCATGAAGGGATAAGACAGTTTGTAGGGAATGGAAGCTGGCTGGGGTGGAGCTGCTGCATGACTCTCACAGAGGGAGTTAGCACCCTGGACAATCACCCAGGGTGACCCCATCAGTACCACCCTCTGAGTGCAGGGGCTGGGATGAGGCCCATCTCCTGCCAGATGATCCTCGGTACCTCATTTTCGCAAACTCAGGCAAGAGGAACGAGCTCCTAGGCGAGGGTAGAGGAGGCGCATCCCAAGATCCAAAGCCGTTGCTCTAAGAGCACAGAGGAGTGGGGTCGCGGGGCTCACAGCATTCAGGATGTGCCAGAGTTCAGTCCATCCCCACGGAACTTGCTCTGTGTTAGACTGACTTTATTCTTTGGGTACTGTGTATTCTCGTTAGCTGTAGAGGCCTGAGCTGTTCTGGGAACCACGCTCCTGAGCACTTGTTACCTAAATTCCCCACCACCACCACCGTGGCTAAAATTCTTTGACAGAGCAAAAGACATCAATACTCCAGCCTGCCCATGCAGCTCTGCTTCTCCCCATGCACCCTGCCCATGCAGCTCTGATTCTCCCCATGCACCCTGCCCAGGCAGCTCTGATTCTCCCTATGCACCCTGCCCAGGCAGCTCTGATTCTCCTCATGCACCCTGACCCATGCAGCTCTGCTTCTCCCTATGCACCCTGACCCATGCAGCTCTGCTTCTCCTCATGCACCCTGCCCATGCAGCTCTGCTTCTCCCCATGCACCCTGCCCAGGCAGCTCTGCTTCTCCCCATGCACCCTGACCCATGCAGTTCTGCTTCTCCTCATGCACCCTGCCCATGCAGCTCTGCTTCTCCTCATGCACCCTGCCCATGCAGCTCTGCTTCTCCTCATGCACCCTGCCCATGCAGCTCTGCTTCTCCTCATGCACCCTGACCCATGCAGCTCTGCTTCTCCCCATGCACCCTGACCCATGCAGCTCTGATTCTCCTCATGCACCCTGACCCATGCAGCTCTGATTCTCCTCATGCACCCTGCCCATGCAGCTCTGATTCTCCCCATGCACCCTACCCATGCAGCTCTGCTTCTCCCCATGCACCCTGCCCATGCAGCTCTGCTTCTGCCCATGCACCCTGACCATGCAGCTCTGCTTCTCCCCATGCACCCTGCCCATGCAGCTCTGCTTCTCCCCATGCACCCTGCCCAGGCAGCTCTGCTTCTCCCCATGCACCCTGCCCATGCAGCTCTGCTTCTCCCCATGCACCCTGACCATGCAGCTCTGCTTCTCCCCATGCACCCTGCCCATGCAGCTCTGCTTCTCCCCATGCACCCTGACCATGCAGCTCTGCTTCTCCCCATGCACCCTGCCCATGCAGCTCTGCTTCTCCCCATGCACCCTGACCCATGCAGCTCTGCTTCTCCCCATGCACCCTGACCATGCAGTACTGCTTCTCCCCATGCACCCTGACCCATGCAGCTCTGCTTCTCCCCATGCACCCTGACCCATGCAGCTCTGCTTCTCCCCATGCACCCTGACCCATGCAGCCCTGCTTCTCCCCATGCACCCTGACCCATGCAGCTCTGCTTCTCCTCATGCACCCTGCCCATGCAGCCCTGCTTCTCCCCATGCACCCTGACCCATGCAGCTCTGCTTCTCCCCAGGTGTGGGAGGTTCCTGAGAAATGAACTAGCTCCTGGCTACGGTGGATGACAGGGCTGTGTGCAGAGTGACCAGGCCTTAGTAGCCAGACAGGCTGAAGAGCTTGTCTGACTAGGAGCCTGCCCTGTTCAGGGAAGCAGGACACTGCACAGAAGCCGCTGTCAGCACACACAACCTGTCTCCCACGTGCAGAGGTCCACTCTCATCCAAAGGTTAGATCTCTGGAGCTCCGTGTCACTGTTTAGAGAAACCGTCATGTCCCGCTGTACGCTTAGTTCTTCCCAAGTCACAGCCCTAGACTGTTTCTGGACTCCAGCAAGGGCTCCAGAGACACACCACGGAGTAGAGTCAACCTGCAGGGATCTTCCTTCAAATGTAACCCCCTTCCTGGCTCTTCTCCTGCTCTAACGAAGACAGCCAGCTCTCCCTCCTTACGTATCTTTATTCCAGTTGGTAGCCCACTTTTGATTATCTAAGTTTTGCAAGTCAAAACCACAGACACTGGATTCCCACAGTGCCTCAGAACGGCCCAGGAAAGCTGCAATCACTGGAGACCTCTCCACCCTTTAATCTGGTCTGTGTGAGCACTGGTATCTGTGATGGTTTCCCAGAGATCAATGGCCAACCAGGAGTCCAGATCTATCTATCATAAGTTTCCAGGTGAAGTCGGTTCCATCCATTCCTATCAGGTATTAGTCCATGCACCCCTAGCCCTTCCCAGGAGGCCGAGAAAGGCAGCCTGCTCCAGAAGTCCCCCACACTATTCAGCAGGACTTCTGTGGAGGTGAAGAGACAAGGATCACTGCAGAACGTGGAGTCACATGGTGCTGGCCGCCAGTGTCGGGAGACCCCAGAGGCCAGAGACGGGGAAGCAAGACGATCACCACAACACTGCTGGCTGAGTGCCTACCCTAGCCATGAGCCCAAAACAAAGGTTAAGCGATCCCAGAACTACATGGCCTCTAGGAGACAGTGGAGCCATGAAAACACCATCAAAATTAAAAACTAAGAGTCACACGCCACAAATGTGTGTGTGCACAAGTGTATGTGTGTGCACACACACACACACACACACACACACACGCACGCACGTGCACACGCACATCCATACACATACACATGTGCGGTACACATCCAGCCAGCCAGCCATCCGAGCAGAATAACACCAACAGAAAAGGTTTCAGAACACCAAGGTCACACGAACCTCAGGGAGGTCTGGTCACAGACACTAGGTGACTCTGATGATCATTTTCATTATAAAACACATGACAAGGGGTTTCATTATCAAAATTAATTTAAATATATTTAATTAAATATATTTCTAATATTTAATTAAATATATTTCTAAGTTAATAAAATTCTACATTTTACCATCAAAACGATTATCTGGGTTGGTTAAATGCCTACATGAGGACCTGAGTTCGGATCCCTAGCACCCACAAAAGTTAGTGCTGTGTGGGAAAGGAGGCAAGAGACAGGTAAATCTGAGGCTCACCAGCCAGGGTAACTGCATCCGTGAGCTTCAGTCTCCAACAGAAAAGGGGGAACATGATCAAGGAGAGACACCTAACATCAACCTCTGGCTTCCACATGTAAACACACACACACACACACACACACACACACACACACACACACACACACACACAAGCCCTACAGGAAATGCCACCCCTGGCACAGTTAATTTCCCAACTGAAATTTTAAAAACTTAAGAAGTTAAACTTGAACCTGCAGAAATCTCAGATTGAGGGGGACCACACACTTGAGTTTCATTCAACTAGAAACGAAACACTAGTGTGGAGGGAGTGCAAATTTTCTCCTGGTATTGTTCTCACTGGGAATTAATACCAAATATGACACCAAAAGTACACACCCTGGCTAGCGACAGAGATGCTTCCGGGCAGGGCAGCCGGGCTCTCCAGACCTACGCCTTCGGTGCTTGCAGGAGGAGATCCACCTCAGACACCCTGCCCTGCATCCTGTGTGTGGGAATTCCTTCACTGAGGAGGCCTCAGGCTAAGACAGCTTCAGGCCACCCGCACAGGCCCAAGGGTCCCGGTGTCCCCTCCAGCCCCTGGTGCCAAAGCTGCACAGCAGACCCTGGTAGACAAGTGTGGCCCTCCTGATCATGTCCAGAGCAGCTTGGTTAATAGTGGCTGCCTCCTCTCAACCCTGACGTAAGCGGGCTCTGCAGGGCTCCGGGAGCTACTGACAGCCCAGGATGAAGCAGACCACACTATCTGCTCAGGTTGGCCGTCTCTGCATGGTAGGCTTTCCTGGGGAAACGCCTAAGAGGCATCTAGTTCTGACCTGAGCTGAGACAGAGAAACTCATCAGAGAGAAAACCCTAATTAATTTTGGTAGAATGGAAAGGTTCCTCTGAGAAGTTCACTTTTAGAATCAAAGAAATCACTGGTAGGTAAGTCTCCAGTCAGAGATGAAGAGGAGACGCTCCCTGACTAGCAGGTTTCACCTAGGAAGAAGATCTGCAACTGTGATCCTGTGGGAAACCAGACTGTGTGAGAGCAGACACCAGAACCAGCACTCAGGACTGCTATAGGCTGCTTAAATGTCACGTGACTTACTCAAGCTCAGAGGGAAAGCATCTGTGTACCTTTAAAACCGACTCAACTTGGCTGGAGACGAGGCTCTGCCTAGCATCCCAGAACCCCTGGGTCCAATCTTCATCACTACAATAAACTAATTAATTAATTAATGAGACCAAATTCACACTCCTTTCATTAACTAACCCAAGCACTCTGACTCTGCCAAAACAATTTTTAAAAAAGTACTTGAAGGGGCTAGAGAGACGGCTTAGCGGTTAAGAGCACTGGCTTAACTAGCTTAACTAGAGATGCAACCACCCACAATGGGTCAGCTCTGACCTACTACGAAAAATAAGGGTCAACCAAGCAGAGCTGCTGCAGGACGGAAGCAACCGAGAGCATTTCTGACACGGGAATGGCCAACCCGCCACTCTGGCCAGGCCACACCTGTCCTGTGGAGTCCGCCAAAGCAGGTGACCACCGCGGCAAAACTGGCCCCGGTCCTGGTACCTGACAAACTTCACTCCGTGCCACGTTCCTCCCACTGAAGGTGTTGTTCTTGACCACCAGGTTGTAACAGACCAGACCCGTGCACACAGTCATCAGGACATGGGATCGAGCACCCAGGCAGCGCTGGGTCTCGGCAAGCCGAGCTCGGTCCCTCCGTGGCTCGGCCTGCCCTGTGCTGTGCAGGAGCCTCAGGCAGAAGGACCTGGGTGCTCTCACACCCTGCGCCTGCCCCGAGAGAAGGGTGGGGCCCAGAGTTTCACACACGCTCCTCCATTTCAAATGTGCAGAGGTGAGCACAGACCAAGAAGTCTGTCTGTCTGTGGTGGAGGCTGGCAAGTTCGGTGCTTCTGCTCCGCCCTCGGATGCCTGGCTCGGCCCCAGGGCGGCGATGGAGCCTGGCACCTTCACCGGAGTGGTTCTCCTAAAGCCAGCATCCATCTTACCCACAGCACGGTGCCTTCAGTGGACAATTCTGGTCCCACTGCCGATCTGTATAGCTACCAACCAGTTAACATGCTATTGTGACCACTTCCCAAGTGAACATCAATTTGTCAGTTGGGCTAACACTGAGTTCCTAACAATGGATCCTATACCAACTGCACAATTACTCGGAAAGGAAGCTGGAGTTCTAGTGTAGTGAACTGAATCCTAGGCCTCACCAAAGGGAAGAAAGGATCCTGGGAAAGGCAAATTCTACCTCAGCAACACAAGTCCCTGGGCAGCAAGGCACTGTAAGGAAACAATCAAAGCTTCGTCACTGGGAGCCGCTCTTCAGTCCTCGCTGGAAGGACGCCACTCCCCAGTCCCAAAGGGCCCGTTCTGTGTCATGCTGGCCTCTTCGTCTCTCAGGCAGGACTGGCAATGCTCCGGAGTCACCATGACTGTGGCATGACCTGGGCAGACACCCCAGGCCAGCCCGCCAGCACTTCCCCCTGACCACGGGGGTGACCGTCAGATGCACTTACTACTGGATGGGGATGTGTGTGCTTATAACCAAATAGTTAACCCTGCTTCAAACTACAGAGTGTCACCCAAGGCCCGGTGTTAGGTCAGGAAATCAGGACTGTGATTTTCCTGTGGGTCTCAAGAAAGAAATGGGAACAGTTTCTCAGGCTCATCTGAAGGCCTAAGTGAGAATGTCCTGGCATCTGACCTTTAAGGTACCCAAGCCAAGGCTCAAGGATTGGTAAAATAAGTAAACCAGCAAATCAATCAATCAATCATAACACGTTACCCGTCTTCTTACTGCCTTCTTCTTGGTGGATCCCAAATAAAGAGCAGCCCTGCTTCCCCATGGCTCCCTCCTCCACATTAAAGGGGCAGAGTGGCTTGAATCTCGATTATAATTATGGCCGTTGTTAATAAGCACAGGGAGGAGGAGGAAAAATGGATTCAGAAATGCTTAACCCTTCTCAGGTTTGGCAAACACAACTCGCAAGTCTTCCATAAACAGGAGAACCCGGGGCCAGGAGGACGGCAGCCCCGAGAAATGAACAGAGGCTCACAGTGCAGCCCAGCCTGCAGCCATCGAGACCGCCATAAGAGTTCTGACGGGAAACTTGGCAGGAGGCGGCAATGCACTGCTTTGAACTGGGAAGGCCAGGCTGCAGCAGCCACCAAGGGTTCCAGTCCCTTGGCCCTACTTCAAAGAACAGGCTCCCCCTGTCCTGGAGAGGGAGAGACGGGAGAGCAGTCACAGTCACAGCCTGAAATGGCATGCTCTGTGCTCCGCCCAACTCTTTCGACATTTTATAAACCCATGAAGACGTGGGAGCTGCAGTCCTCAGAGTTCCACCAGGAATCTCCAGAATGTTTTAAGATGTAGAAGACAACCCATCTGCCGTCCCCTGATCTAAGGGCCTAGTCTGTCTTGATCAAGAAGTTTTGTAAGACGTGAGTCCCATTTCCTAACATGCCTCACAACACAGTTCACTGGGAACAAACCAAGATTATTTTCTTTTGTTTTGACATCATATGAAGGAATCCTCCACAAAAACCTGTCCGAATTCACACCTGACATGTCTCAGCCGCTTCAAGCTGAGAAATAATAAAACTTGAAAGGACTTTTCTTCCGCTTCCACTCGTGATTGTCAAGCTTCAAATGACAGGAAACAGCGTGCGGGAGTCTTGCTCACCCAGATCCACGCAACACACGTCCTACGTCAGCACAGCTACCATTTCCTTTACAGAAGGGCCTCTGTCCTCCAACCTCCACAAAGAAGTTCCAGGAAGCCCGAGCTAACGAGTGTGTGCACCCACCACCTCAAACCCTGACGGGAAGCAACATTTGAGTATTCAAAGGGTCAGAGTGCCGACCGACTCAACGTGAAAATTCACAATCTTACTAGTTACCAATCTGGTGAGTTTTCCTGGTCTGCGTCAGCTACAGCTGGGAATTTTTACAGTAAGGAATAAGCAGACGTTGGAAAGTAAGTATGTCAATCAAAGAGTGTTTTTAGTTTTCTCCTTCTTGATTTGCTCCCCCGGTACCCGCCCAGTACATGCTCTTTCAGTTCCAGGCACATAACACACTGCCTCCTGTGCACCCCGGTTACACACTGAAACAGGCTGGCCTGAGACCTGCGATAAGAAGAAAAGGACTGCATTTGCTAGACCCGTCTCAAATTCAAAAAAGAATGAAAGTAGAAAACCCGTTTAGCAATAGCTTCATTTTACGTGTAATTAACATCTCTGTTTCCCCTTTAAACACATGCAACACAGTGCTGACCCAAGAGACCAGGGAGCAATAGCCTTAAAGTGCAGGACAACTTTGGTACCCACAGCAAGGCTAACAGACGATGCCAGAACCAGCCTGCTGGAAGTGAGAATAACAGCTTCCACGGTTACGATGCACTAGTCTATTTCCACTAGGACGGCGGCTCCGGGACCACAGCTGGTGGGAGAAGGGGCAGTGAGCAAGCGGAGGCCTGCAGTGACATCAGGGTCCTGTGCCCGACCATCTCACCCCCAAACAACAGGGTTCACTCTCATGTTGTGACGTCTCACCAGTAAAACACATCAGTTACAAGACGCCGTAAGTCACAGCCAGGCTCGCCCTAGAAATGCGCGTTTCCAACTGCCTAAAATGAGCTACAGCTGCACTTTCTGTGCGCCACGAAATTCTGTCCGGTATATGTAAGTCTATACCCATGGCACACAGAGGCCAGGAGGAACGGTATTTGCTGTCTGTCTGTCTACTGCTTGCTCAGCCTGCTTTCTTGTGTCATCCAGGACCACTGGCTTAGGGGCAGCACTGGCCCTGATGGGCTGGGCCATTCCACATCAATCAACCAAGAAAATGCCCTACAGACTTGCCTACAGGCAATCTTAGTGAGGCGTTTTGCCAATCCAGAATCCTTCCCAAAATGACTCTGGCTTGTGTCAAGTTGATATAAAACCCACCAGCTCAACTGCCCCCTTGTCAACTTAACATCCAAACGCATCACTATTAAACCATTAACTTTCATTTCTTATTTGTCCCCAAGATCTCATATTAATATCACTACCACAATATAGAACATAAATAACTTTAAAAGTCTCAGTCTTTGAAAATGCAAACACTTTAAAAGTTCAGACTCTTTCAAATACACCCAAAGTCAAAAGTTCAAAGTCTCTCACCCATGGGTTCCTGTAAAATCCATTAAAGACCAGGAAGCCATGAACTTGAGGGAGTTAGGGAGGCACAGGAGGAGCTGGAAGCAGGGAAAGAAAGGGACACATGGTATAAAAAGTATTCATATATAAAATTCTCAAACAACAAGACTAAATTGATGTGGAGAGTAATAGAGGAAAACACTGAGCACTGAACTCAGACTTCCATACGAATATGCACGCAGGTATGTGCACACAGGTGCACGCACACCACACAAAAGTATCAGCAGTCGTTTTCCTAACAGGAGCATCCTCCTTTTGACCCCTGACCTGCACTGCCTACAATTTAATACAATTGTATTCAAGTGGACACAGGGTAATAGCAGAAGGGTAAAATGCACTGACTTCTGAGCTGTTCATCAGCAAAGACATAACAAAGCGTCACTAGCCTTGTTCTGCTTTGTACCCATTGCCTAGAAAAGTGATATCGGGTTCGACATCAGTAAAACTGCAGACAGAAGAGAACACACACACACACACACCCCCGGGGGGAACCTATGGCCAAGTAAGTGAGCACTCGCTGCGATGAGATCCTCCAACACAGAAAAGAGGGCGAGCATTACTTCACAGCACATGGCAGATACTTCCGGGAGATCCTAAACACAAGAGATGATCAGGGAAATGTGAGCAGAGGAAGTAATTCCTCCCTCAGCACCAGGCAGGGAAGTGACACTTCCTCACGTCCACTTCCTCACGTCCTCATGGGCAGGAGGCCTCACCCCAGGCCTCATCCACTGGGCACAAACTACTCAAGCCAAAAGTGCATTCTTACCAGAAAAACTTAATACGGCACAGACGTGTTACCCAACGAGGCCCAAGTGGAGACCTGAGTCATGTGACTAATGTATACGAACACCACATAACATGAGAGCAGCTGAAAACAATGATACCACCACCACCCCAAAATCAAAGGACTCCAGGTGTCGTGACTCCCAAAAGAAGACACATAGGAGGACACAGTTTCTGGGACAAGCTAACCCGGGGGAAGCTTGGGGGGCGGCCGCCGGACTCACTGCCTGAAGCTGACCCATTCCCTTCTGGGAGAACACGCGGCCACAGAAACCCTGCTCTTATGCCCAAATGCAACATGGGATATACTTAGGCTTTTTCAAAGTAGTTCTGTTTACCTAAACTCCAAATTTAATCAAGCATGCTGTGTGTTCACTTTAACAAACCTGGCAGCCTCACCTTCCCAAGACCGACACATTGTCTGCATAAATGACTTTGAGAAAGAGGCACTGTGTGTGTGCGTGCGTGCGTGCGTGCGTGCGTGCGTGTATGTGCGTGCGTGCGTGCGTGCGTGCGTGCGTGCGTGCGTGCGTGCGTGTGTGTGTGTGTGTGTGTGTGTGTGTGTGTGTGTGTATGCGCGAGTGCGTGCGTGCGTGTGTTCCACACCCAGGCCGGAAGCACACAAAGCTGCTGTGGACACAGGAACACTGTGTATAAAGATGAAATCGGCCTCGCTAGAATGAAAGTGAGCTGGGCTTCAGAGCAGAGCGACCCTAGGCTGGCTGCTCAAGGCCACAGGCCACAGGGCAGGGATGCGGAGAAGAAACGGTGTCGCTCAGAAACCCGCTTCCTTTCGTCTTCCCCCGCCCCCCACGCTCCAGCCCATGGGGGACTGAAGCACTGACGAAGGTCACCGGTATGTCTTGGTTCCCACTCACGACCGGTGTAACCTTGAGAAACTGTCTAACCCTCTCGGCCTCAGACATGCTCAAGCACTATCCATAAAGCACCTACCAATGGGAGCATGCTCCAGGAAGCCGTCAGCAGTTCAGACAAGTGGAGAAAGACTGACAGGAATAAGAAAGGCTGGAAACACCAGGGAACAACATGGGAAAATTTAGGAACTCCTCACAGAATGCATATAAAGTTCAACTGGGTTAACACTGTGTGGAATGAAGAAAATGTAATAATCCAAGTTTGACTTACTCACTGAAAACATTTTCATGGCTGGATAAAGATGACTCTCTAAGTTATATGCAAAAATTCAAAAAACGATAAAAGGAAATTGGTCAACTCTGATTTTTTTTAGAACTCCCACAATTAAACACTTCATAAATAAAATTTTAAACAAAGAGAAACTAGAAGGAAGCACTTGAAACATACTAAATAAAATATTCAAATCTCTAATAAAGTTACTCAAAGTTATAAAGCAAACGACCAGGGCCAGGATATAGCTCAGTGGAGCGCTTTGCCCAACATGTGTGAGGCCCTAAGTTCAATTCCTAGCTCAACACACATACTAGGAAAGTATTCCAACTCCAAGTTCATGAACAAGGAAATCCTTTAAGGATATAAAGGGCCAGTGAGCACAAAAGCATGTTCACAAAAACCAGAAAAATCAAAATTAAAAGCAATATAACATATCACTTCTCTCTTTTCAGATGGGCAACTTAAGAAATATTAACAAATTCTGAGTTCTTGGGCAAATACATATCCATGACGGTGTACATGGTGATGTTGATGGTGGAGGTGACGGTAAGTGTTGACTGTGAACTTGACAGTATGCACAATCGCCTCACAGGCAAGCTTCCATGCATACCTGGGAGGGAGAACGTAGACGGGGTGAACTCCAGGCATGCTTACGAGGGATTATTTGATTAGGTTCACTGAGATGAAAAGACCTACCCAGAAAGGGCAGCAGCATTCCCTCGGCAGGGCACCACTTGAGAACGTGGGCTTGGGTCCCAGACTACAAAGGAGGAGGGAACGGGGTGAGCACCAGCATCCACTGCTTGTGGACATGGTGTGACCAGCTGCTTCGGAGCCTGCTGCCGTGACTAGCTGGCCATCATGAGCTGTGCCTTAAACTGTGGACCCAAGTAAACACTTGTTCAACTGCTTTCGTCAGAGCGTTACATACATGAGACAGTGGCCAGGATGGTGCATGTGAGAATTACTAAGTTCGAGTGGCAGTGTCTGTCCCAGCACAGAAGACCAAGAAGCAGCAGCTTTACTAAAAGGCATCAACCATGGAAGACTCCTGAGTGTCCTCATGAGGAGCTGCATCTGGAGCACGATCTCTCTCCACTTTATTTTCAGAGGCAGTATCTCTCCATGAGCCCAGAGCTCATGGATTGGCTACTCTTGCGAGCCAGCTTGCCCCCAGGACCCTGGCTCCACCTCTTTTGGTTGTTGTTTGAGACAGACTAGGGAACATGGTCCTGGCCTCCAGCTCACAGAGATCTGCCAGGCTCTGCCTCCCCAGTGCTGGGATTAGCGGTGTGCTCCGTCAGGCTCAGTGTGTCTCTGCCTCTTGAAGCCTGGGGTGACAGGTGGCCTGAAGTATCAAAACCTACACACGGAATCCACATAAATATATTCTCACACGAATGCCTTCTGAAGACCTGGGGGTGGGGGTGGGGGTCATGAATCTCGGTGAAGTAGCTGAAGAAAGTCAGCAGGGGTGACAGGCTCCCACCTGAGAACATGAACATCATTTAGACTGTTCAGAAACATCGCACATTCAAGAACAACTCGTAAAAATTAAAGAAGGACTGAGCAGAATTCTAGAAGCAGCTGTAGCACCAGAGACGGATCTGGCCTTGATGTTATCCTAGCTTTCCCAACACACCCAAGGCAGCCTGGGTAAAAGAGACGGCCTCGGGGCTGGAAAGAAGGCTCAGCAGTTGAGAGCACTGACTGCTCTTCCAGAGGACCCGGGTTCAATTCCCAGCACCCACATGGCAGCTCACAACTGTCTGTAACTCCAGTTCTGGGGAACCATGACACAAACATACACACAGGCAAAACACCAATGCACATAAAAATAAATAAAAATAAAAGAGAGAGAGAGAACTACGCTCTCCCTTGTCCTCCTCTTCATCTCTGGGGTGGTCAGGGTCAGGCATGCCTGGTGAGGAGTGCAGAGCCTTCAGTGAAGAGGAAGGGCTTGAAGATCCCAATCTTGACCGAGAAGACCCTCTCCCACCACAGAATAGCAAGACATCAAACTGAGAAGAAACCAGTTAGGACAGGATCCAGGCAGAAGGTGAAGTGTGCGGAGCGGGCAAGGATGAGAACAGCAACAGCAGGAAGTGACACAGTGATGATCTGCAGCTGAGTCACCCTCTAGTCACCGTGGAGGTGAAGGCCAGAGGCAACAGGAAGGACCAGCCTCTGGAGAGACACCTGCTGGGCTCCTGGCTCAAACCTCCTCAAACACCCACAGCGCCACCCGAACATTACTTGGCCTTCACACTGAAACAAAACTATTTCCACAAACCAGGACCTCGCCCAGGACAACGGGGTGCCAAGAGAAAGGTGTCCAGAGGGCCTCGGAAGCCTGAGCTGCTCAGACCCAAGACATCACCCCTCTACTCCAGGAGCACAGACCTTCACACCAACAGAGGGAGCCTCCATCAGTGGCACATTCACTGTTGCCATGGAAACCGCGGGTGCCTCTGGCTTCTCTCCCCATCCGGCCAGTCCTTTCAGACTACTTTCCTCACACCTGAAATGTAAAACTTCCTACCCTGCTCATCGGTCAACTTTCTGCTTCTCGGCAGTCAAGGCCCACGAAGCTAGGGTTCAACTTGACCCAGGAGCCTTCTCCTGCAATGCTACGTCATTTTGGAAAAGGGAATTGCCCATTGATAGTTCTTAAAATGAGCAATTCCCACCATGCTGCTGCCATTTTCAAGTGCAATGCCGTGATGGCCCGTCAAGCCGTGTTCTTGTGAACCCTGTAGCTGTCAGGTCTCAGAAGCAAACCGTCTCTGCAGTCTTCTCTGTTTAACTCTTGTCTACCCAGTGTGTGTCCACGTACAAGCTCGTCACAGCGCATGTGTGGAGTCAGTTCTCTCCTTCCACCACGTGGGTTAGAGGGACCCAGCTCAGGCTGCCAGACTTGGCAGCAAGGGCCTTTGTGCACTACGCCACCTCACTGGCCCTAAATCCCTTTGTTTGTCAGCGGAAATAAAGTGAACCCAAGTTGGACCGGACACCGGGCCATGACTTCAATACCAAAGACACTCTCCAAATGCCCAGTCCCTGTGTGAGCTATTCCGACAGCATTCACACTGGACTCCATCACTGGGCAGCCGGTCCCGTGCATGGAAAACTAGATTTTATTACGATGGAAGGTACCTGCCACTCTCCTCCGGTCTCTGGTGTCAGATTCCTGCGCATATGCAGATTTCCATAGTAGGCAAGCTCGCAGACAACACCCCTGAACTGCCATTCGTGAACCACATTTCAATAACCAATTAGGCTATTAAGTGAAACCACGTTCGGTTTGGAATACAGCTTATTCATAACTGCTGAAAGTAATCATTCTAGAGCTAGAGCGAGCGCGTGAGTAACACCCAGACTTGGCACGTCTTTACATGAGCATATTTGGCAGCTCACAGCCAGCCCAAATGTCTTACTAATCTGTGAAAATACTTCTTTCAAATCAATGGCTTCCCTCTGTAAATAACGCAGGATACAGAGCATCCTCTAACGGTATATTAATACATTAACTACACACACAGAATCCAGTAGAGGCCAGAAAGAAAAAAAAGTACTACTTTCTACTCTTATAATTAGTCCCTTTTTCAATCTTGATAAAAAAATACAGGGGCTCACTGTATAGTTTTGGCTGGCCTGGAACTCACTTTGTAGACCAGGTTGGCCTCAGATTCATAGACATCCATCTGTGTCTGCCTCCCAAATGCTGGGACTAAAGGTATGTGCCACCACTGGCTTGTCAATCTTCTTAATATGCAGAAACATATGCAAATTGTATAAACAAAGGATTCATCCTACAGGCTCTTGTGGATAGCCAGCCTCGGATTAGATCCAGCACATAGGAAATTACTTTAGAAATGCTCCCACCCCCAAACTCTAAACTTACAAATAAAAAGTTAAGAACTTAGAGATGAGCACATAACACTTACCAAGTGAGATTTAATGTTCCAGCATTCAAAATCCAAATCTAATAAATAATTCAGAATTCCCACATGAACACACACCACAATTAAAGTGCACACCACCAGTTCCTGCAAGAGCTGAGGAACAGGGCCCAAGCCACGCCCATGAAGAGTGTCACACCCTAGAGGGGGGAGGGAGGTGAGCCAGGAAAACCTTGCCCCTGTGCCCTAAGGGCCAGTGGGCTCAACTTGGTTCTGATAGGGATGGAGGGGCTTCTCTGAACAACACATGCTACCAAGGGACAAAGTGAACATGTAGGCTTTACAGTGTCTCTGGCAGCATGTGGCCCCACCCAAGAGATGACTCTACCTGACAGGCACAGGCCTTAGTTTCATTAGACATTCTGATGCTCCCAGGGACAGCAGCAGATTTCCCTTAAAGAACAGGGCTGCAGGCTGGGAGACAGTTCAAGGGTGCACAAGCCACACAAGACTGATGACCTGAGTTCAGGTTCCCAGGTCCCACAGAAAAGCCAGATGCATAAACTGGTAGGGAAGAGGTGGATGCTACATGGGGGTCGGGGGAGAACGTGGCTGCATTTTAATATCAACTAAGAAATTAATACAAGAGTTTTCAACTGTCTGTCTCTAACTAACTCACTCCACACTATCACATATCCAACCCTGTGACAGTCTGATGACAATCAGAGACAGGTGCTCCAGACGGGCCATACAGGGGTCCAGCAACAGAAGTGGACAAGAACTAGGGTGGTCCAATTAGCTGCAGTAATATTCCTAAACAGCAGAGCAGGATCGTAGCCGCCTCACAGGAAAAGCATGTTGACTACCTGTGACCACTCACCCTGGCCCACGCAGGCCCAGCTTCTCAGCTCAGGGACTTCCGATGAGGATGACCAACTCCAAAAGCACCTGAAGAAACGACCTTTGGCACTCCTCACCTCCTTCTGGTGCAGCCAGTCACTCGTCACTTCAACACACTCTGAACAGTGTCCTCCTAACTTACTGACTTGAGGTCTATCATCCCAAGTGGTGGTTTTCTGAGCTCCTGCCTGTCCTTGCGTGCACTAATGTTGGGGTTCTACACACTTAGTTATATACCCTGTTAACTCTCTTTATTAAAATCTTCAAATATCCAGTTTCTACCTGTGCCAAGTCGCTTTTCAACAACTCCAGCTCAGCAGCCTTCCATCACTCTTATTCTCAATATCACACTGGTACATGTGTCAGGGATGATGGCTGCCTGGTCCAGCTGAAGTTCCTAACACATCATTATGAGCAAGACAGCCCCCTACAGGCAGATGCAGGAAACAGCATCCACATAAACTCTGAACGTCAAAACTGTTGTTCAGGTAAAATTACAGCCCAAATGGTATTTAATGGAGAGATCTGAATGCCAATTTCAACACAGCCCTGTTGGGCTGGCTCTCATTAAGTTTCCTTCTCTGCATCCCTGATTTCTGAAAACCTGCTCCTGGACATCCCATCAATGCCTTATGAGAATATAAAATGTCTTATTTAAAGACTTGCAATCTTAATAGCAAGATAGGCAAGCATTTTCCAAAGCCCTGTGCATATCTAAAGAAAAGAGAGGGGGGGGAAAGAGAGAAAAAAGGGGCACCATGCAGATCCCAGCATTCCCAGGATTCTTTTTAAAACAGCTGGTCCAAAAGCCGCAGCAGACCTTGCAAACAGGGTGAGATTAGTCACATAATAAGGCCATGTGACATGCCTGTCTCCTTCAGAAACAGCCAAGTCCCATAACTCAGTTACACACTGAGTGCTACTATGATCAGAAAGCCTGGGCGTTCAGGTGGGAAGGCACTGTCCTTGGGAACCACAGGAAGTGACGTCAGCAGACAACCACAAGGCTCTGCAACACCGTTGCTCTCCCACAGTGACAGTGACACAAATCTCTCTTCTTTCTTACTACGTTGCAGCCTCATCTCTCTGTTCCCATAAATACAAAAACAGCATGTTATCTATAGGATAACGTGAAAATATGCATATGTATCTTTATAGAGAGAAAGATAGATGATTGATGAGAACTTTTTTAAAGTTAGATTTGGTTGGAGGTGTGGCTCAGGGGGAGAGTGTTGGCCTGGCATGCACAAGCCCTTGGGGTTCGAGACCCAGTGATGCACAAACCCGCTGTGGTGATGCGTAACCACTGCCCGAGCACTGAGCAGATGGAGGCCGGAGCATCAGGAGCTCAGGCTCATCCTCACTTACATGGTAAGTTCAGGGCCAGCATGAGCTGTTGACTCAAAAAAAAAAAAAAAAAAGATACTTCTCTAGAGACAGTTCTCACAGTCCTGTGCAAAGGAAACAATGGTCTCTGGTACTTAATAAACTCCAGGGGAAATGCTTCTAAGTGGAGCTGCAGAGGTGGATCAGCACCAAAGAGCACATGCTCTTCTTACACAGGACAGGAGCTCTGTCCTTAGCATCCTAAGTGCTCACGGCCACTCCTAACCCCTCTCCGGAGATCTAACACCTTCTTCTGGACCCCACGGGCATGATGTGCATACAGACAAGCAGGCACACATGGATAACTTTTAAGTATTTTTAAAAACCTTTTAAAAGTGAAGCTCATCTTGGCTCAGCAGCTGCCTGGCTATGAAGGGGCCACAGAACACATCCTCACAGCGGATGGCGGTCAGAGCGAGAAGTTCTTTTCTCCACTGGGGGTGGTAAAATTCTGTAACCTCAGCTCCTCAAAAGGATGAGGCAGGGGGATTAAAAGTTTAAGGCCAAAGGCTTGTCTCCACTACTCAGCGAGATCTTGTCTCAAAAAAATAAAGACGCTGGCCATATCCCTTACTGGGAGAGTGCTCACCTCACACACACAAGGCCATACGTTCAATCCCTAATACCACAAAAACAATTTTTTTTCTTCAGTGTGGAAAAAAAGACACAGTGCTTCCCTAACATTTTAGCCAAGATGCACATAACAAAATAGTGTTATCAGAACACTGCCAGTAAAATACATAGGTATACAGAATGAAGAGGGGGGCGTCTAAAATTCAAAAAGGTCAACCAGGGGCTGCCCTCAGCTTGCCAGACTTCACACCTCAAGCTGCTAGAGGACTGCAGAAAGGCTTCGGCCATGAGCCCTCCCCTCTCACCAAGCACCTGTTCCCCCACCCCACCCCGAGATGAGTGTGACCAGCTCCAGGAACGATGGGATTGGCAGGCAGCTCGCTGTCCTGGTTCACTAGTCCCTGCGGGAGCTCAGACTCCATGCAGACATCCCAGAGGGCTGGAGGCACGGCTAATGTGCCCAGTTCTGATGCCTGTGTGGATGCAAGCGCAGCAGCCAGGCAAGCAGCACACCACACAAATCTACTAACTAGGGAAAGCAGCATCTGCAACAGGCTCCTCCGACTGGGAGCACCCAACGTCGAGTGAAAGCAACGTCTCCCCCCAGTGGCAACACACCAGAGCACCCCGGCTGTGGACAGTCCCCAGTCCCACACCTCAAGCATCGCCCTCTCCTCATGGCAACTCGTGGGGAACTGCCCACGGCAAAACAACAAAGGCAACACCAAAATGCTTAAAATTTATTCTAAAAAATGGGGACATTATGAAAACGTCAGGCCAGAGATCAGGAAGCATTTTCATGGCTGCTATTTGAAAAGAAATCTGTTCCAATTAACAGTCTCTAAGCCCACAGGGTTACCTGAATCCGAGGAGATTAATTATAACCACACAGAGATTCTAAGTTAGTCTTCCACCCAGATGTCTGCATTGAAAGAAGAATGGAAGAGGAAAGTTGTGTGTACACCAGCATGTATAGTGTGTGTATGTGTGCGCACACACACGAGTGCAAGAACAAGCTCATGGCATGAGTGTCGTACATGCTAAATACGTGAGCATATATGACTGTACATCAACAAGTGTGTTTATGATCTCTACATGGTGTGTTCGTGCATGTGTTGTGATGTCTGCATGTTTATGTGTGTGAGTGCATGTGTGCTTGTCTGTGCATAAGCAAGTTTACATTTTTGTGTCTGTTTGTGCTTCCTTGAATTTGTGTGATATATGCATGTGTGTGCACATGCATGCTTGGGTATATGCAAGTGTTTTTAATATGTGTGTCTGAGGTGTCTATGTGTAGTGTTTCCATGCCTATATGATATATGCATGTTCGTGCTTGAGTATATTCATATATGCTTGTTTGTGCAGAATAAGTATTTGTAGATGTACAGTGTGTGCATGTATCCATGCTTATGCATACACGCGTGTGCCTGTGTATGTGTTTGCAATGCCTGTCTGTCACAGTCACTGTTCTATTGTGTGAAGAGACACCATGACCACAGCAACGCTTAGAAAACATTTGACTGAGACTTTCTTACAGCTCAAAGGCTTCATCCTTTATCATGGTAACGGGGAGCATGGTGACATCCAGGCAGACACAGCATGGAGCCGAGAGCTTTACATCCTGACCCACAGGCAGGAGAGCGAGCCAGGGCCTGGCATGAGCTTCAGAAACCTCAGAGCCCACCCCCTACCTGCGACACAATTCCTACAACACGGCCACACCCACTCCAATAAGCCACTCCTTCTAATCCTTTTCAAACAGTGCCACACTCAAATATGGGGGGGCCCCACTACCTACAGCATGTTTCCATGAATATGTGTGTTGTGTATGTGTGTGATGGACACACACATGCAGGTGTATGTGCGTGTTTCGTATATGCATGTGTGCCTGTTTGTACGTGAACAAGTCTATGTATTTTTGGGTGTTTATATATATTGTCTTTCTCTGTGTGCATGGAGCATGCACAAGCACGTATGCTTGTGACATACTATGAGAACTCTGTTCTGCCGGAAGTGGAGAAGAGAAAGCCATGTCAGACGAGTCTAGGACTCACTCCTTAGATTCCAGACACCCAGAAGAGACCACAGACTCGAGAAACAAACGTGTTCAGGTTGCAGCATTTGTAGGTGATCGGCAGCAGGAGAGACGGGGAACTGACAGCATCAGTTACACCCGTGTGAACTCCAGGACCCACTAAGTGCAGGATGCCCGGATGCATGGCCACCTGGATACAGGACTCCGGGCCAGACCAGAAACAGGGTACAAGGTCATCCAAACACAGGCACACCTGAGGATGCAAGTCCCTCCAGCAAGACCACCCAGACACAAGGCCAGCTGAGTGAAAGGTCACATGAGCTACTTGAATCTGACCCACTCAGGGACACCGGCTCACCTGGCGCGGGTTCAGGCACAGCCTCCTCTCCACTGTCGTCCACCACCTCTTCGGCCAGGCCAGAGCCTGGGGAGTCAGCGATGGCACAGGCCGAGCCGGGGCTGCTTGGCTGGGAAGCGGAGTCACCCTCGCTGAGGGAGCCGCAGCGGGCACGCACTGCTCTGTCTCCTCCTTCGGGATCCCTGTCGCGGCGGGCACGGCGGTGCACGCGGGAATGGAGCACCATCTGGTGGTAGGTGCGGAAGATCTTGCCGCACTCGAAGCACTCGGAGGACTTGCCCTGGCCAGCCGTGGCCGTGGCCCTGCGGCTGGGGCGTGAGGCTGGCCGGGGGTCAAGGTGGCCAGGAAGCATGGGGTCCCCAGGTACACTGGCCCTCTTCCTGGGGGGGCCCTGGGTAGAAGGGGCATCCTGTTCACGCTTGCGCTTCTCCTGGCTCACCAGTATGTACTCGCGCTTGTCCTTGTCGAAGGCCACATCCCCTGCCAGCGCTTCATCCCAGGTCCCGTACTTGAGGTACTCGGCCGGCTCGGCCACCTTGCCCCTGGTGGCCAGCTGCCAGGCCTGATAGCTGTTGACGGGGTCCAACTCGGCCACCCGCCGTCCAGCCTGCCCACTGGGGGACACATCACCAGCCACGTATGGTGTCAGGTTCAGGCACTGTAAGAAGAAATGCTTGGTGTCCAGGGGGCCCTCGGTGCCCCCCTCCTCAGCCGGGGCTCGTGTCCGGCTGGCTTCAACCTTGCGGTGTATGGCGTTATGGGCGTTCAAGCTGTCCAGGTTTGTAAACAGGTTCCCGCACTTTGTGCAGACCTCGTAGAGGGACAGGCCAGCGACGATGACCTCCTCCTGCACCACATTGTTGATGGTGGCGATGGGGTCCAGCTCACTCTTGGGCCTGTTCTTGTTTCCGGCCTTGGGTCCGTGGGCCTTCATGTGGTTCTTGAGGAACCAAGGCTCCTTGAATCTCCGGCCACAGATGTGGCAGCCATGGTCAAAGGAGCCCCGATGCTTCTTCATGTGGGCCTTCAGGAACCAGGTCTGGCTGAAGGCCTGGCCGCACACCTCGCACGGAAACTCCCCGGGGCTCAGCTCGGGTTTGCCGTTCTCCACACAGGCCTCGCTGCCGTTGGGCACCTGTGCGGTGATGTGGTCCCTCTCGATGTGGCTCAGCAGAGACTCTTCCCGCAAGGTGACGTAGCTGCACAGCCTGCACTTGAATGGCTTGTGGGCCTGGTGCACATGCAGCTCCAGGTCCTTCTTGCGTTCGAACCGGCTCTTACAGAAGGAACACTGCACCACGGCCTCGGCGTCGTCCTGGGCACCGGCCGCCCCCTCCGCCTCCTTGCGGCTGCTCCTGAGCAGGATCTTGCTGTTGTCCATCGGCACGGCCCCGTTCAGCATGCGGTTGCAGGCGGAGGTGCTCTTGGTAGGGCTGGCACACCCATCCAGGCCCTCGGAGACACGCATCTCACCTAGCTGAGGCTCGCCTGCCTCGGGCTCGTGCCCCTGGATCAGAGTCCCCGTGCGGTGGCTGCGGATGTGGATCTTGAGGTTGCCCTTCTGGGAAGCCCTGTGGTCACAGTAGGGACACTTGTAGGGCTTCTCGCCCGTGTGCTTCCGCATGTGCTGGGACAGGGAGCTCTGGAACGGGAAGCTCTTGCCACAGATGCAGCAGCTGTGGCACGCGGCCTTGTCCCCTTCCACCTCGTGGCTCCTGCCAGCCCTGGGTGGGCTGGGCGCTCGCCTCAGCTCCATCTCAGCCTCTCTGCTGCGATCCATGAGGGCGATGGGGGGGGGGGGGAGGTCACAGCACAGCCTTGTGTCTCGAGGGCCGGAGGGTGTGTCTTATCTCTCCATTTTCAGAGGGGCTCCTGCTGCCCAGAGGGGAGAGAGGTATTTGTGATGAGTAGGTGCATATTCTGGGATGGAAGAGACGGCAGCAAGCACCTGCAACAGAGACAGAAACCCTGTAAATAGAGCATCCCATGTCATCAGTGCACAGTACTGAGGGCACAGTACTGCCTGTGCTCAGTTCTCCACACTCCACCATGAAGACCAACCAATCCGATCGGAAGGGAGAGGACGCTCATGGAACTGCAAACAGGTGAATACAGAGCCATGAGCCCTGTAACTAAAGTTAATAGTTCATGCTAAAGTAAGTAATGACCACACCCCACCAAAAGAGTGAATCTTTAAGAACACCTATGGGACAGTGTCTACAGGAGCACGCAGGCTGCTGCAGGAGAGGATATAGGCAGGAAGGACAGAGAATTAGACTAAAAGAGGATGGGCGGCACGGACTGGCTGAATCCAGAGCCGACGGTCCCTGAGCCTCAGGGGTTAACAACTGACAGAAAGAGGCTAGAAAGCCTACCCAGGGGAGGCAAGCCCTCCACTAGGACACACAGTGACAACACAGGAACCCCCAGGCTCCCGAGGCCACAGCGACCAGACCTGCTGCGGCAGCTCCCTGTCCGGGCTCTGTGCAAAGTGCTGGCTACGAGGACAGCCACAGACCACGCTACCACACTTCCCTTCCCACCTGGACTCCTGGCTCCCACGTATTCCACGAAACCCCAAGCTGCAGCCCTGCGTCCTAACTCCTGGAAGGACCCCTTCAATCCTCCTGCCTCACTGTGTCCTCACGGGTCAGATTCAAACCCTAGGCCCTAACAATGACCCAAAGGTGGTGCCCAACCCTCGTAAGTCCACACATCATCACATGGTGTGCTCACTCCAATTCCACGTCTATCCCACCAGAGAAGGAGAGGCAGGTTCCTCCCTGGGTCCGACCCCCTACATGACAGCCACCCAATGGCAACCAGTGCCCAGTGCAGATTAGGGGTATGGTGCTGAGACACCCCCCATCTCTTATACACACACACACACACACACACACACACACACACACACACACACACACACACACTTGCAGAATTTCACAGAAACACAGAGCAGCCACAGGCCTGTCTTCTGTTTTGGTCTAGCAGCGCGCTCACACCTGTCTTGGGCGCACAAGGGTCTCTCCCCAAAGAGCCTTGGGTACCAGTTCCCTGCTTGCTCTGGGCATCCCCTGAACCTATTTGCGGAGAGACGCCCAGGAGGAAACTACCAACCAACAGAGGGAGCACGTGCTGCGAACCACTGGATGCAGCAAGCATCATCCGGGCGTGCTCCCGGGGACTGAGGATTCCGAGTGCAGCCTGACCACAAACACTCCACAAGGCAGAAATCTGAGAGTGACCTTAAAACGCAGACGCAGCTGAGGAGAGAACGCGGACCACCCAGGGCTGGCAGGAACCATGAGATGGACGGGGACACGGCTGCCTGCCCCAGAACAGCTGCTGAGCCTGTTGGAAGGGCCTTCCCCTCCAGAGCCTGCTGTCACAGCACATGCTCACACACGCAGGGGAGAAGCCCCCTGCAGATCTTGAAGGAACTCAAATGAGCACAGGCCGGCCAGGCCGGGCAGCGCCCCCTACAGGTGTCTAGGACAACTAAATGAACACAGGCAGGCCAGGCCGGGCAGCGCCCCCTACAGGTGTCTAGGACAACTAAATGAACATACAGAGGCCAAGCTGGGCAGCGCCCCCTACAGGTGTCTAGGACAACTAAATGAACATACAGAGGCCAAGCTGGGCAGCGCCCCCTACAGGTGTCTAGGACAACTAAATGAACATACAGAGGCCAAGCTGGGCAGCGCCCCCTACAGGTGTCTAGGACAACTAAATGAACATACAGAGGCCAAGCTGGGCAGCGCCCCCTACAGGTGTCTAGGACAACTAAATGAACATACAGAGGCCAAGCTGGGCAGCCTCCTGCAAGGTGTGCCTTCCTGGCTCCTCCACAGGCCCCCTAGCAGAGCCAAACAGCTCACTGGCTCCAAAAGTAAAGCTAAAACACAAACTTCTCATAATGGTCGAAGAAGGTGATCTTGACCACATCTCAGTGACAAGCCAATTTAAGTAATTTTACCAAGGAGCTTTATACAGCTGTGTACTTATTTACAATGACTTAATATAAAAGGCAAATAATACCTAGGAAGTGCCACCTTTTCCCAAACATTACTTTAGTAGCCCTGAAAATGCTGAAGGAGAAACATATAAAAATATGAATGAAAAACTATTTATGTGTAACTTAAGGACCCAAGAGGGTATAAAAGTCATGTACATTTAAAGACTTATATATAGTAATAAATGATGGGAAAGAAAGCAAAATCTCGGCTGCGAATGGACCTGAAGGTATTTCAGACTCCAGTATACTAACACATGTCCATCAAGGGTGCCCAATGCCACTCGGCTACCCAAGAGAATTAAACAGTCACATGGCAGAGCCTTAGAAAAGACGCAGAAAAACAGCCAGGAGACAAGCAGGGCCCGCTGAGGCAGCCCACGGGTGCCCGGGGCTCCAGGGAACACCTGCAGCACAGAGGCCTGCAGGTGTCACAGCCAACACGCCCTCTGGACACCTGTCCACTCAGCCGCAGACGTGTGGTGTGACCCCACCTCGAGGACAGCACTGCACAGCCAGCCTCGTCCCCCGCCCCTCGCCTTCCCCCGTACGTCACACCCTTGGTGCATCTACCTGCTGGAAATGTAAGGACAGGACGGGACAGAGCCATGTGTGCCCAGAGGACCTTCAAAAAGAGCTCTGTGCGGCTCTGCTCACCCATGACGCATGCCCATCCCCCTCCTCCCTATCACCTCAATGCTTGGTCTGAGTCCAACCACCCCAACCCCAGTCACAGCTGGACCCCTGCCCTCACTACCCAGAGACTGGGGTAGGAAGGTAGGGGGCTTCCATTTTCCACCTAGCCATCCCCAGAACTAGCTCACAGCTCTCCCCAGGACCATCAAGTCCTGTAATGGACAGGAAGGCTCACATTCTGGGCAGGGCCTCAGGGCCCCGGGCAGTACAGCCTTCCTCCCACTGCCCACCAGGTCCTCCATAAGCAGCCCTGAATAAAGCCCAGGAGAATCACCCAGGCTGAACTTCTGAGCACTGTTGGCACCGAAGAGAAACTAACAGGCATGTAGACGTGAGGAGCGCACAGTGCCCACCATCAAGCCCAGACACCGTTATCTAAGGAACGCCACATGGGGACCTTGCCACTCTGACCAGAGGCTGGGCCACTGTTCCTCCTGATACAGGCTGGGGACCAAGGCCTTTTCCAAAACTAATTCCACCATAGATCCTCAGAGGGTCACTCAGGGGCCAAGCCAACAGATCCATGTACTCGTTCCTTTGGCTACAAGTACAAACTGCTATTAATCAAGGGTGCCACTTGCAAAACTGACCATAGATACTGATCGCAGAACTCTGATGGCAATCGCAGGGCTGTCCGACCCCCCATACCGACCTACTGTCCTTAAAGCCCAAGGTCTCAGCGGCTAAGACAGTCTCCAGTGACTTACCTACCACAGTCTAACCTGACAGGCACTGGCTCACACACATGCAAGTAACCAGCCAATACAGGCTGGCCTGCTACCTCAGTGAGGATGTCAGAGGTGTCCAGAGCCACACAAGCCTGAGGAGGGGGCACAAGAGAGGTGCGTTCTGCGACTGTGAGGACACCAGAGCTCACATGAAACACTTTGTGGGTTTTGTGTAGCAAATACCAATTTTTTTCCCATTGCTGAAATTCAGAATTAGACAAGCAAGGTTTCAACAAATTGTTTTGACTGATTAGCATTTTAAAATAGATTTCCAATGGGCTTCTGCTCCGTGTACAAGTTTCTCCAAGGTGTGGGCGCAGAATGGGTTAGGACAAAGCTGCTTTTTAGCAAGTGTTTTGTAGTCAGGTGTTGGAGGTGCACGCCTTTAATCCCAGCCCTCGGGAGGCAGAGGCAGGTGGATCTGAGAGTTCGAGGCCAGCCTGGTCTACAGAGCGAGATCCAGGACAGCCAGGACTACACGGAGAAACCCTCTCTTGAAAAACCAAAACAAACAAACAAAAAAAAAGTGCTTTGTCTAATTTCTAAATACTGTGTTTCATTTTATAAATTTGGATAATCATTTATTTTTTAATGGGGAAAGTAAAATATTAATGTGTCTTAGATAAAAATATATGGCAGAGATCAAGAGAAAGGGAATGTATGACTGAACTTTGGAAAAAACTGACGTGAACAGCACAGCCCAGGCCTGACAGCACAAAGCTGCCACACCCCGAACAGCTTCTTCTGACCCTTGATCACCCAAATGACACGGGCAGGTGGAGTGGCCCCCCGGATCTGAGACCATCAGGCTGCACCACCCCAGCTTTCCAGCTCCCCATGTCACCCAGGTTTGGTCAGATGAAGTGAGTGCCTGGGTCTCACACTCCAGAGAATGCCGGAGTTAACTTCCGGCCCCACGCCAACCACGGAGCCTTCCGATGAGGCGCCCTCCGACCCCACGGCACAGACGGGTCACTCCCCCCTCATCAGCCACCAGTGGACCCCAAAGTAAAACCCTAGATGCCTATGGGATAGGAAATGTGATGCAGCTGAGCTACAGGCGAGTTACAGAATATGGGAGAAACGGAGTCACTCCCAGCCCCCCAAGACTGATCACGTGCTCCCCACTGCCAAGCACCCATCTAGGGCAAACATGAGAAGAGGCTGCCTCACAGTGCTCGGGTCCTAGGCGGGCTGAGCAGGCTGGGGCAGACAGGAACTGAGCAAGGGAAGGTGACAGAGCGCGCTCCCAGGTCAGAAGGAGCAGCAAGCCACAAACCCCTTACAAAGAGCATGCTGGCCATGGCTGGCAGGACCGAGAGACGTTTCCAGAAGGCCCAGATGGGGTGATGCTCCACTTGTGAGAACTGACAAGCTCCTGTGAAGGAACTGCATCTGGGATTCCAAACAGTGTGGATGGACACTAAGCATCAGGACAGTTCCATGGCCCCTTTACCGATCACATGCATGGGCCTTCCCGGAGCCGCCTACATGACAAGTATGCATCTCCCCAGGTAGCTCTGAACCCCACCACCAACCAAAACACTGTCCCAGAGTACAGTGCACAGCTAACTATGAACCACTCCCCAGGCAAAGCACTGTCCCAGAGTACAGTACTCAGTCACCCCATCCTCCAGCACCACCCCAGGTACAGTGCCGCCAACCTCACGGAGACTCCCAGCCTTCCTAGGCCTCTCCAGCCCTTACCATGAGCCCAGAACACCTTAGCCTGGTCTGCAAGGAACAGTCTGATCCCTGCCGTGCCCTGCACCCTGTGCTCCCCCACCCCCATGCCCTGGCACCCTGCACCTAGCACTGAATACCTCCGGGACTCAAGCTCCCAGTACTGAAACTATCCTACCCACCTCAGCCACTGACATGCAAATGAGCAGCAATGCTCGACAACAGGATGTGATAGAACATCAGACCACCGAGATCAACACCCGGTCCCACCGTTCACTCAGATCACTGTAGGACCCCAAACAAGTACCTCTGCCCATCAGACCACCGAGATCAACAGCCGGTCCCGCCGTTCACTCAGATCACTGTGTGACCCCAAACAAGTACCTCTGCCCATCAGACCACCGAGATCAACACCTGGTCCCGCCATTCACTCAGATCACTGTGTGACCCCAAACAAGTACCTCTGCCCCTCTCAGTCATTGCTCCATCTTCCAAACGCAGTGACAGAAATGCTGTGGATCCTGTACATGCTTCGCTGGGTTAAGTTTAAATGCACGTGAGCTGCAACACCCAGCACTCAGTACAGGTGCTCAGCACAGCATCTCAGAGACTTTCAGTGAGTGACTTCCAAATCAGTGGACAAAATGCCAATGAAGTAGCCCTAGACACCTCCCCGGTCACTGGCTCAATACAGTCAAAGGGACCAAACAGCAGCTTAGGGCTGTTGTAGAGGGTTACTTTAAAGGTCTGTCACTTCTGTGTGTGTTGCATTTGTTTACCTCTGGGAAGCTGGGTTACTGTGCCTGTCTACAACACCTGATGGTCTAATAAAGAACTGAACAGCCAATAGCGAGGCAGGAGAAAGGATAGGCAGGGCTGGCAGGCAAAGAGGAGAGATAGAAGGAGAATTCTGGGAGGGAAGAAGGAGGAGCAAGAGAACAGGGAGAGGACACCAGGGGCCAGCCACCCAGTCACCCAGCCACCCAGCCACCCAGCCACCCAGCCACCCAGCCACACAGCCACCCAGCCACGCAGCCACCCAGTCACCCAGCCACACAGCCACCCAGCCACCCAGCTACACAGCCACCCAGCCACGCAGCCACCCAGCCACCCAAACACCCAGACACCCAGCCACACAGCCACACAGACACCCAGACACCCAGACACACAGCCACACAGACACCCAGACACCCAGCCACACAGCCACACAGCCACACAGCCACACAGCCATCCAGTCACCCAGACACCCAGACACCCAGCCACGCAGTCACCCAGACACCGAGCCACACAGCCACACAGCCACCCAGCCACCCAAACACCCAGCCACATAGCCACACAGCCACACAGCCACACAGCCATCCAGTCACCCAGACACCCAGACACCCAGCCACGCAGTCACCCAGACACCCAGCCACACAGCCACACAGCCACCCAGACACCCAAACACCCAGCCACCCAGCCACACAGCCACCCAGCCACACAGCCACACAGCCACACAGCCATCCAGTCACCCAGATACCCAGACACCCAGCAACGCAGTCACCCAGCCACACAGCCACACAGCCACACAGCCAGCCACAGAGTAAAAGTAAGATTTACAGAAGTAAGAGAACAGGAAAAACTCAGAGACAAAAAGCAGACGGGATAATTTAAGAAAAGCTGGCAAGACACAAGCCAAGCTGAGGCCAGGCATTCATAATTAAGAATAAGCCTCCATGAGTGATTTATTCGGGAGCTGGGTGGCGGGCTCTGCAAGGGCAGACCCAAACAAGAAGGACAGTCTTGCGATGCATCTGATGACTGGTGCTCTTACAGGCCCTTCGAACTTACCCTACACCAGGTTACTCGGCACAGTTAAAGAGTCCTCACCGGGGCCTGGGGCACCCACAACTCACAGCCAGCACACGCAACCAGGTCACTTTGTAAACCCAGGTTTGGTGTGGAGTCCATACCGAGCGGCGCCTGAGCACTGGTGCTATCATTCACGCTTCCGGGTCAATCGTATGACGGATGATCTCAAGGTGCTCTACAAATTTACCCGGATGCTCGGGACACTGGGTCTAGTAGGAGGTGAGTGCCTGTGAGTCCTGCGTGCGTGGAACTGGAATTCACCCACAGAGACATATGCAAGCCTCCAATACCGCTCCAGGAAGAAGCACAAAGGAAAAGTGGAAACACTCTGGAACCTTCCTCACTCCCACCCCTATCCTGGGCCCTCCTCCACCTCACCTTACCCGCCATCATCCCCCTCCACACAAGCTCAAAGAAGCCAGGTGCTCAAGAATCTAGTTTGGGAAATTACCTTTCCCTAACTACAATTTGAAGAACTTCTCAATAATTAGGGTCTGTTCAAATGAACAGTGGTCTCTCTGGTTTTTTTTTGGGGGGGGGGGGGAGATGCTTCAAGACCTATGAAGACTCCCTCCTCCACCCCCAGCCACAAAGCCCTCCCCACACAGAATGAGTAAGAGCCAATCGGCAGGCAGAAGGAAGCAGGGTCCACCCAGGACAGCCCTGAGGTTCTCCTCTGACATCTTGAACGATGCTTTTCTGACTAGCTGAATACAGCCGTGCCAGGATTTGTACACACATTTTTACAAAAAGTTCGTAACAGACAGTCCACCTCAGCTCTCTGGCTATGAATGGAACCAATATAGAACAAAGGCAGCATCGTTTCCCTGTTCTCCCTAAAACCAGCAAAACTGACACTGGTTATCAGAATGTCACCCTGAGAAAGGAATGAGAAAGCCAATTTTCAAATATGTTCTGATATCCACTTATTTCCAAAGCAACCCTGTTCCCAAAGTAGGAGGAGGAACAAAGGCCTGGAGGGGAGTAACCAAAAGCCAAGGAACGCCATCAGATCTGTTGGTGGGGGGAGACTAGGACTCCATCTGACCTGCTGGGGGGTGGGGGTAGGGGTGGAGGGTAGGACTCCATTTGACCTGCTGGGGGGGGGGTAGGACTCCATTTGACCTGCTGGGGGGTGGAGGTTGGGGGTAAGGACTCCATCTGACCTGCTGTGGGGGGGGGGGTAGGACTCCATCTGACCTGCTGGGGGAGGGGGAAACTAGCACTCCATCTGACTTGCTCACTATGAAGTGAGACTGGAACTCTGTTAAATCTACTGGCTTGGAGGTAAAGCAGAGTCTGCTACCTTCAAAGCTCTGTGTAGCCTAAGACTTGCTCAGTTCTGATTCGCTCATTAACTCTATTCGTCTCTACATCGCTCTGGCCTCCCCAAGGCCAGGTGACTTGTCTGTCTGTGTCCTTTTGAAGCCTCTTCCAGAGAGAAACTGGGTTTGTAAGGGGACCTGGTGTCTGCCGGAGCTAGAAGCCTGCTGTGGGGACATGACCGTGTGCCCCCGCCTCTGTGAACAGAGGGAAAGGATCAGGAACGTGAGCTACAGGGGGTCAGAGGAGCAGGGCAATGGATGCCCCCACAAACCTATCCGTCTGTAACACAGCTTAACCCAGAGAGAAGGCTACAGAGCAGCAAGCTTGTCTCAGAGGCCCCGGAGACAAGTCAGAAATGGGGGGAGCTGAGCATGGCGTGCCTCTGGGCAGTTCCAGGAACTCGGGAGCTGGGGTGGGTGCAGGGCCCAGCACACCCCACACAGCATGTGGGAGCTGCTGCTGCTCTGTGCGGCAGGACACTGTGAGTTTGTTCTCCTGGAGACAATGAAAAGGCCTCGCAAGTCACACTGCAGAATTATGAGCCATGAATTAAAATACATTATTAACATCTTGGGCAAGCTTATCTGACTTCTGTAGACAAAACACGTATTATCTGAACGAATGGGGGAAATTCCCCAACAACAATGAAGAGTCCCTCTCCTCACAAACCATTCTGCACAGGATTAACAATTGTGGTTCAGTGTCCCCAGACCAGGGACCCTCAGAGGTCCATGAAGGGATGTATTCACTGCTCCAGAGCGTACAGGCCACAGGGCAGGGTCTACAGGGCTTCCGTGTCCTCAGACCGTCAAGAATCCATTATGAACAGGAGTCCTTTCCCTTCCCACTCTAATAGGAAGACCTGAACGCAGCCCCCCCCCTCCCACCTCCTCCACTCAGGACGAGGACACAGACCCACAGCCAACTGCAGAGAGAGCAACAGCGCCCTGCTGAGGGGCATCGGAGAACAAGAAGCCTGGGTGTTTCTGTTAAAAACACTCATTTCCCAAGTGTGCTTCGGCTTTGCTTCAGCTGAAAGGGGGGGGGGGGGTGTGGAGGGAACGAAGACAACAGGATGCGGTTGTCTTAAACAAGACCTTCCTTTGAATTTTAGCAAACCCCAAATAAATTAAAGCAAGTACCATCAGGCCAGATACAGAGAAGCATCCGCACGACTTTCTGTGAATCCGTGGTCTTTCTAGCAAGTTCTGCACCTCAGACCAGGGTAGTGGACCCCATGTGCAATCACAGCAAAAACACAATGTGGTCTAAATGGGGTTCCTCTGCATGTAAGTTACCTTTTAACAAACAAAACGCCAACAAACAAAAGAGACACTCCATCTTCCAGACACCAGTCTGAGGAGAAAGCCTTTGCTCAGAACAAAGGTAACCGCAGTCTACTTCTCAATACAGAGCATGGAGGATGGAGAGACATCTCAGCAAGTGTGAGCACGTGCTGCCCTGACAGAGGACCCGGGGTTCCGGTTCTAGCACCCACACTGCGGCTCCAAACTGTCTGTAGCTCCAGGAGATCCAATGCCCTCCTCTGGCCTCTGAGGACACACACACACAAATAAATAAAGTCTTAAAAATAGGAGGGGGGCAAGAAACCTCTGTGTTCTTTCCCTTAATATGAAGATGGGTAGTCACGGCTGAGGAACCAAGGGTCACACCCAGAGAATCTCCAGAATGAATGAGGACGGACAGTCTCTTCCCCACCTACCACTGTGACGGTGAGAGGAGGTTTAATAGAATACAGGGTTGGAGTTTGGGATCAAAGTGGAGGATCATCCAGTGGGTATACCTACCTATCTGTCCTGCTCCGCAATGAACACATTCCTGTGACTTGCTGTTCACTATTTGCTACTTTCTGAGTCTCGTATCAGTGACTTGTCACTAGGAAAGTAAACATCACAAAGCTAACAAGGGCCGGGGCAGCAGGCGCCAGGCTGCTCTGTGAGGCTCTCCAGATAAGTACATAGGTGTCCGTCCTCTCCCAGGCCACTCGGAGCAGCGCCGGGGTCTGGCGGCACAGCAGCTCCCCAGCAGCACGATCTTCTAGAAGTTTCCACGAAGCGCCCCACTTCCAGGCTCTGAGAACGGCACGACCCCTCTCTGGACAGCCTGGGTGGAGAGTCTGCTGCTGCAAGGACCTTTCCACGGTGCCCCTAAGACAGCTGGGCTCCTGGCTACTGTGACACCAGCCAGGATTCCAGGCTTTGCATCCCTCCCTCAGCACCATCAAGACCCAGGCTGCAAATAACTCAGGAAAGCTGAACATTGGAGCGGTGGGGAGGGCGTGTAACGCCAGAAAAAAAAAAAAAGAAAATTCATAAACTTCTATTTTCAAAACCAATGTCAAAAATCAGGAAGCCTTCACAGAACTTCAGGAATGGTCCAGTCTAAAAGCGACTGAGAGATTTCTCAAAGGGCCTGACTTATCAGAGAACCTTCCCACCCTGGTGTCTCACAAAAACATTTTTTTTTCAGATTCTTTTAGAAATTATCAGCAGTGAAAACAAACAACCTCACAGAAATACACATTTCCTATCAGTTGAGAGCAAAATACACTTTGGCTACAATCTGTTTCTACAGTGGACTACGTCACGTACCCCAAGCAACAGACGCTTGCCCAACTCCAGACACCACCCTAGCTGCAGCCTCTCACCTAGCCACCACCCAGCTGTGGCTGATACGACAGGGCTGACTTAGCTCATGCCTCTGCCTTTTTGTGTGTGGAACAGCCTCCGAGTCACCACCAGGCTGGAGCACAAGGCAGGCAACATCCCGGAGCAAGCTGAGCTTCCCGCCACCCATTGCCTATGTCCCTTCCTCCCCAGCTCACGGGAGAAGCAAACACTCTGGTAATGAGTTTTACTGAACTCCACATCTTACACATCTGATGCAGGCCATGCTCTGAATTAAGTGCATTTTGGTAAAGCAGCGGAAAAGCACATCTCGGTAGGCCTTAAGATTTTGTTTGCCATTATGCAAACACCAATCAACATACCCTGAACTCACAAAAGGACTGTCCTCCCAACATGCTTAACTACACATACAGTACTAATACTACACCCATCTGAGCCTTTCAGATTGATGGCTGCCGAGAGCAGCGGCAACAGGACCCAGTTTATCACTAATGTTCACGGTCCTTCTGCAAAGCAACCAGAGCCCTACAGGAGGGTGATCCATCAGAGAATGTTTACAAAGACTGACTCCCGAGGAGAGCGTGATGTCACAGTTCATGGGATTTACCCTGCTTTCCCTGTCTAAAAATATACCTTCAGACACGTTTACTGGCACGCTGCAGCAAGCTGTAGCCTTGAGGACCAAAGACCACCTAGATAGACTTCCCTTGCTAGGAAGCACAAAGCTCAGCAAGCCGAATGCCATCCTAACTCTCTGGGAGGCTTTGTTGTGTTGTCCAGTCCCAAAAAGTATTGCAAGGTTCCACACAGAATGGTTGTGACTGATCTTGCAAAAATAAGACCATGCTTTAGGACGCTTCAGCTTCTTAGTGAAAATGAATGTAAAATAAAGAATTTTTTTCTTTAGTTTCCAGGTGCTGAGATCCACCCTGAGCCCCTGGAGCAGTGGTTCTCAACCTGTGGGTCACAAACCCTTTGGGGAGTCAAACAACCCTTTCACGGGATCACCTAAGACCACGGGAAACCACGGATACTTACATTCCAATTCCTAACAGTAAAAACAATAGTTTATGAAGTAACGGTGAAAGTAATTTTATGGCTGGGGTCACCACAACATCCTGTATTAAGGGGGTGCAGCCTTAGGAAGGTTGAGAACCACTGCCCTACAGAGAAGTGCTTTCTTTAGACTCACAGCAGGACCTGACACACGGAAGGAAGGTTAGGTCTCGTGTCTTAGTATTAACACTGGCTCACGTCAATCACGCCGGTTGCTTGCGAACATTTTCCAAAAGCCCAAGACCATGTTGCGAACGGTGTGACTGTGTAAGGACAGTCCCTTGGCCATAAGGTCAGGACTGTGGTACGTACATGTCATTTAACGGCGCACACATCTACTGACACCACTTTTCCTTCCCCTGCCTGCCCCTCAGCCTCCACCCCTGCGCACAGGAGCACACACAGCCCTGGATTTCTCTTCTCTAAT
Source organism: Peromyscus maniculatus bairdii (assembly GCF_049852395.1). Taxonomy (NCBI): domain Eukaryota; kingdom Metazoa; phylum Chordata; class Mammalia; order Rodentia; family Cricetidae; genus Peromyscus; species Peromyscus maniculatus. The sequence goes on along the minus strand of NC_134870.1, from coordinate 74,528,535 downwards.
TTATCCAATGCAAATGTTGTGAGCAGATGTGCAAGGTGCTGCTAGGAGACAGGCAGAGACTAATAAATGTATTCATCCTGCATCTGGCAAGGTGGGGCCTGGAGGTGGAGCTACTGGGCCTCTGCCACCCATAACAGGCCAGGCCTGTTTGCAGACATGATTCTATGCGGTTCATGAATATTGCTTACACACGCGTGTTGATAGAAACAACCACACACACACCCCTGGCTGGCAACAGAGAAAGCCATTCAAGCTCACCATTCAATACGGCCACTTGTCTAATAGAGAGAGGCTGTGTGGCTGTGTCTATTAGATGCTCATCTCTATGGAAGACAGAAGCAACACAGGGCGGGGGCAGTTAACCTGCTCGAACCCGGCACTGGAGACTAAAAGAACCCAGCTCCCAGCGTCTGCCAAACTGAGTCCCTGTTTAAGCTGCCACACGAGATTCGCTAGTGAGCGTGAAGTAACAGGAGGAAAAGACACTCTGCCTGCACACACTCTCATCCCTGCCCGGGCTCCCATCTGTAATGAGATGCCACGAACACAGAGCATATGTAGGTGGCTCCACCAAGCAAGGCTTCCGGAATGCTCCAACAGTGCATTCTCACGAACTATCGGCACTGAGGATGAAGTTTAAACTGAGCCACCTCACATCTGTGCAAGACACACAATTCAGTGTGTCAGCCTGGGAACTGTGACTTCACACAGGTGCTATGGGCTTCTCGTCTCTGCACCTAACCCCAGTGTCAAGCCACTCCTGACCACATGCAGCGTGACGCTGGTTTCTGCTTCCTGCTTTATTTCCTGCGGAGTTTGCTTTGCAAAAATCACTTTGCGGCACTGAGCCTGTGTCCGTCAGAGAGTGTTCCAGGGCTTGGTCCTGCCTGCTCTGTCTGCAACAGGGAAAGCCACAGGTCTCAGGTGATGCCTGATGAATTAAACCGACGGGGCACCAGAGGAGGGCACAGCCCATCAGTGTGACCACGTGTAGCAGACAAAGATCTTCAAGGACCTACGGGACAGCCAGGATGACACTGCATGCGTAACACAGAGAACAGAAGAGGTTCCCGGCATACAAGACTCTCCCTTCTAGAAAGTTCTTGGTAGGAAACGACATTCCTCGTTCTCCCCTCATTCACTGGACATCTCCACTGCAGACATGCAAACCACATACTCTCGTAGTCAGGATAGTTTCCTTTATCAGTTCTCAAATCTCTGAAGGGAAACTGCAAACTAATGAAGACAGTGAATTCAAAACAAGAGCAAAGGGCTAAGAGCACGGCTGGGTCAATAAAGGGCTGGTCACACAAGCACGAGAACCCGAGTTCGGACCCCCAGCACCGGGTGAAAAAGCTGGGTTCAGTGGTGTGTGTCTACAATCCTAGCCGTGGAAGACAGAGACAGGAGGATGGCTGGGTTCCACTGACCACACACAGAGCCTGGCCAAATTAATTAAAATAATAATTAATCAAAGTTAACCTCTGGCCTCTACATGAGCTCATACTAGCATGTACATGTGTATACACACACACACACACACACACACACACACACACACACACACACACACACACACACAGTTTCACTACAAACTGCCCCTCACTGGGTCTTGACGTGGAAAGGATCTGAACATTCAACTTCTTCAACCTGAACACGTCCTTTCCCAAAACACATGAATCCAAAGTTGGGACCTAGAAAGAAGTTGTCTCCACCCTTCAAGCTGACTTCCCAAGGACACAATGGAAAACTGGCCAGTCCCCTCACCACCCTACTGGCCCTCACATCAGCAGTGCCACGGACACTCTCAAAGAGTAGTGCCCAGGCTAAATGTGTAAGGTCACCCCCAGCAACACAAATGCCACTAGCAGCTGCTCTTCCTCAAGTGCCCAAGTCCTTGGAGAAAAGCCACCCTGCAAGGAAACCTTCCAAAAGGCCGGCATGACAGGGGTCACAGACGCCCAAGCCGCTCTTGTGCACCGCCCTTACTGAGGGAGGCCCATGGGGGATCTGCACCCCCGGAAGAACCCAGAAGGGAAGCAGGTCCTGGAGCCACCGTGGACAGAGACTTGGGGACCCGTCAGCAGCTCTTCAGAGCAGCAACTACATGTGTGAAGAACGGCTGTGAGCACTGAGCTGTGACTGAGTACACATGCTCCTGCCAGTGGGTAGGCATGTGAAGCCATGGAACATGTGGGCACCCGCAGAGTGTGCCTGCATTTTAAGTGTGTGCGCTTGTCACATGTTCCGACGTTAAGTGTTAGCACAACCTGAGCACGTCACATGGGGATGAACACAGGTTCACTCATGCTAGTGGGTCTACTCAGCAGCTACTGTGGGCTTTGGGAGGATGATAGTGCCTTCTAACACACACACACACACACACACACACACACACACGCACGCACACACACACACCCTCAGCTGTTGCCACTGGCCCCTTTGTTTTTGAGATAACCAGTCCTGTCCCTCAATAGAGAGCTCAGACTGTGCTCTGGCTTCACCACTGTGACAGTGGATACATTGTCGTCCTGAGCATCTCTATGGTCTTCCCCACAGTCCAAATGTCCCTGAGAGCAGTGGGTCCCTTCACAGCCACAGATTCAGGCCAGCACAGAGGAATGTCCGGCCTTCACCTCAGCCAGGGCAGGCCTGCTGCTGCGCAGCCCAGTGTGGATTCTTAGCAAGCACAGTCCATCTGCACACACTTGAGACCCTGAAGGGCAAAATTCCTCACAATCCAGCAGAACATGTTCAGAAGACCATGCTTGCGCTGAAGTGCCTTCTGTTGGAAATGTACCACCAGCCATGATTTCAGCAGCACCTGCAAACAGCTGCAGCTCTCTCTACGGGGCCTCTATAGCACTCACATGCGAGAGCCAGGGACTCAGAATGGCAGGCAGGTATTTTTCTTGGATAGCACTGGTTCCCACTACAACTCGGAGTGATCCAGGGGCCAGATGCAGTACCGTAAGACAGAGATTAGGAGAGTGGTCCACCTTCCACAACACATGCCAGCAACCGGTAACAGGGCCAGCCACTGGAGGAGGAATGAACTGTTGGCATCCATTAGGTGGGGTCCGTTCTGCAAAGGACCTGACTGAACTCTCCCTGCAGGTGGTTCTCACTGTCCACACATCACAGCCACTTCGGAGTCACTGCAACTTCATCATTCACCGCTGCTGACGTAATGGTGTAAGCCGAGGAGGACACTCACCCACAGATGAGCGTCGTGCCTAGAAAGCCCTGTGCTGAGCTTTTGGCTTGAGTCACACCAGCCGTTCATGTGCCTATAGAATCCAACGAGGGGCTAAACTCCCCCATGTGCCAGAGGTGGAACTCCAGCTCACTGCCGCCACCAGATGTGCCCAGCACTCCACACGCAAGGCAAGGCTCGTGTCTGCTCAGGATTGTGCCTCGTTTAGATGACATCACTCAGAGTGGACAGTCTGGAAGCATCTCTCTGGGCTGCGTCCCTTCCACCTCAACATCCCATCCCACCTTCCAGAATCTCCAAACTCCAATGTCTACAGTGAACCCGCTCAGGTGTCCTAAGAGTATGCCTGGGCCCCACGAATGGGTGTGATCTGAACACGGAACCTCACCAGGACTTGATCACCACTCTGGTCATAAACCAAGCATGCTATGGCCACACAGCTTACAGACCCCAGGCTCACACAGTGGAAGCAGGAGGCCGTGGTTGGCTGGCACATGAGCTCAACTGTAAACCAGGACAAAACCACGGGGATTGGATGGGTTACTTTTTCACTCTTCTTTGGAGAGCCCTGTGCCTCAGACAGCTTTACCTGACACTACAATGGCTAAGGACTTGGGGGATGATGTACCTGATGACCAACGGCAAGAGCCCATCACTGGAAGGGACTTCTGCCCTACATGACAGAACCCATGCTGTATCACCATCAAAACTTTCCTAATGGAGCGATTATGCCTCTACTTGAAAAGAAATAACAGGCTATTCCAACGCGCACTGAATAAGGCTCTTCAGCGCTTCGCTGGTAAACACTCCAGTGCCCTTATGACCAAGGCAGCCCTTTGTCTGTAGCAACACAATCACCATTAATGACAGGCACCATTTTTTCATACAACAGGGAATCGTGACAGCTTCCCCTGGCCAAGCAGACCAAGGAGACCACAGGAGCCAGAATCTAGCACTTCTGAGACCCAAGTGGTCCCACCCAGAACCATTCAGATGCCCCACTTAACAAGGCCTATGAAGGGAAGGAGAGGGTGATGGGGAGCCACAGTCACCCACAATTTCTTAGCTTACCATGGACTTATTTGTAGGACAATGAACATTTTGAATCAGCAAAACTCAAAAGCAACATGAGAAAATACACCTCAACGCTTACAGCCCTGGTACACGTGGCTCACAGCCAATGGCAGGTCTCTCTCCCAGACTCGGATGCAGCAGCAGCAGCAGCAGCATGCATGCATGCATGCATGCATACCCATAAAGTCCACAGCAGAGGACAGATGCCAGCCAGTCACCTGCAGGTCACAATGAGGGATTTCCCCAGAAGCCAGCTTGGGCCATGGAACCCACAGGGCACCTGTTCCTGTGCACCCCACCTCGACCTCGGCATCCTCATCTGTTTCCTCGGCATCCTCATCTGTTTCGCATCTCACTATGGCCAGGCCTTTACCCAAATTCAGAGTGGACAGAGGCAAGCTAGCTTTTCTGTCTCTTGCCATCCAAGTGCCATTCAGGTCACCATCCATTCAACATTCCCCTTCCAGTATCTGTTTTCTGAGTATTTCTGTCACCTAAGTATCCTGGCTGGTGTACTGTTGGGGGTCACACCTACACAGCTGGACCCAAACACTGAATCCTCTATGCACATGGTCTAGAGCACACCACCGCAGCCTCTGAGAGGGCAAAGGGGCAATAACACCATGTCACCTCTTGTGGTTGTTCAAAGCACAGGCTCCCTCATCCAATCCAGCCACATGTGACCTTTACGAAGACAGCATCCAGGACCACCGAAGGCACAGCGGTCATCACCGCCCATCCTGGCAAAAAGACAGAAAGGCCCTACACACCTGTCCGAAAGCAGCCCCTCAGGTGAAACCTGGGGATGGCACACTTGGACCCTGGGATGAGAAGGTGGTGGCTCGGCCTGTGAAGAGCCACCAGGAGGACACAGTCCCCACCCCAGGGGCTGGAGGTTCAAGAAGGGCAGCCGTCAGCTCTCCAGCACCCTCCACTCCCGCGGCTGCTGCTCTCTGCCCCACAGACACACCTCCCAGGGGGAAGCACACTCAGCCTGCACCCCAAATACTTCGTGCCTAAAAATCTGAATCTGACCAAGCAGGGGGTCATACAGAGAGCTGGGACAACATGGAGAGAAAGCAACCAGTCTTGTGGGCAAGCTGGTGACCACAGATGGGTATTTAAGAAAGCACACAGTTAAGAAAAATCTGCTGCAGCAAACATTGAAATACAGGCACACAGCCTCCTAGGCTACTCGACGCAGTTTCGGGACACACTGAAGCACCCCAAACATAGCTTCTGGCAAAGCACATGGTGAGGGCTGCTACCTCTCGTGTCCATACAGGCAGCAGGCACAGGAAGCATGCCGGACAGAGGCTCAATGGCAGGGCAGCCGTGAGGGCATCTACCACCCACCTCTGATCACTGTGATCAGCCACTGTTCTCAACCAACACAGAAGTCACTCCAGATGGATACACCTGGGGGTGAGCCTGGAAGATGGCAGGGGAGCAGAACTTTCTCCGGATATAGGATAAAATATTTCTAACTTCATGGTGCTAAGATTGCACAGTTTGTTTATTTGCTTATGTGTTTGTTGAATAAAAAGGCAGGGGAGATATCAAGACATCCCGTCCTTTATATGCTCATGAGATGATTCTTTGCCTGTGGACTCAAGAGTGGAAACCCCTGAACTGAATGGAAGGACGAGCTCTGCAGGGTCTCAAGACACCCAGGAATCTAGGCAGCACTGCTAGGAGAGCCCCAAGTCTCAGAGAAGAAGGTAACACCCCCCCAAACAGCTATAAAACATGGCAGGGTAACCCCCACCCCCGAGAAAGGTATGAGGAGCTCGGCAGCGAAGGCCTCTCCGGAACCCTACCCTTGGCCATTTCACATACAAGCTTCAACAGACTGTTTTCTTATTTTGTAGCCTATGTATTTTATAAGATCTGGCATTGAGTCATTCAATACTGGGAAGTCAGGCAGGACCAGGTAGGTGAGGATAAGTAAAACTGAATGTTACCAAGAGCGACAGAGAACCTATGCTACAACTCACAGCTGCAAGTGTGTGTCATGTCACAGAGGACAATCATGGCCTCCTCACCTCAGACCACTTCCAAGAAGTCACCAGCCACAAGGGCCAGACATGGAGCCAGAGCCTGTCTTCCTTCTGCAAAGGCTCTCCAGCTTCGTGCATGCCCTGTGCCCCACTGGCTACTGCTGCCTCTTCTTCCCTGTTTGGTCTTTAAAAGGCTCTGCCTCCTGCTGGGCCTCCTGCTCATTAACAGCCCCAGCACCCGAACCCAATAGCTTGTGTCCAAGGCTGACTTTCTGCCTAGGACACCCAGCCCAGGCTTACAGCACGACCTGAGCCCCTCCAGGAAGCTGCATCTAAAACACACAAGAGCCTACAGCCCGCAGCAGCACGTGTTAGGAGCTCTTTCAAACACACTGGGCTGGGAAGGGTCTCAGTCAGACTGCTGGCCTAACACACTGGGTTAGCCACTCAAAACCATCAAAATAAACACACTACGTATGTATCGGCCCTGTGAGCTCCCTCACCACCCTTAAAGTGATTGCTACCATTCTGCCAGCGTGTGGATATAGGAACTAGGCCCAGAGAGGGTGCACACACCACTCTGTGTCACCCAGCTCAAAATGTCTAAGAGGGACTCTAATGGGATCTGGGGAGGTGAGAGTGGAGTTCCATCCCCAGATGTCTGAGTTATCCCCCCAGGAAGAGGCTGTGGGAATAAAGGGATGAGGTGGAAAGGAGACGCATAGGCCGGAGCAAAACTCCACAAAGACATGACTATCCAAGACACACCCGCGTGCAGCACACACCCCCAACTCAAACACAGGAAACACAAAGGCACAAAACCCATGCACTCCTCTGAAGGTCTGCAGACATCAACGCCTCTCTCTCCTCCTGCTTCTCACACACCCAGTGGCTCATCCAAGCCCAGCCCCAGTGCAAACTGCCAAGCTCTCCCAGAACGATGAATCCAAGCTCTGTGAGATACTTCACTGAAGCCACTGATGACTTCGAATCCTGTGGCGAAACACTCAAAAGGGAGACCTGCTCACAGGGTCACTCCACTCCCACCTTCCAGATGCTCTGGAAGCTAATTTGGGGAGCATGAAACAGAGAGCAAACAAGGAGGCCAGCGTAGCCAGAGATGACATTCCCTCCCGAGTCCCATGACTGCTGCCCCTTTATAACTGTCCTCGCTGGTCTCCCTCGGCTCTCTACCTCCAGCTCAGGATCAAGACTTGCCCAGCCTAGCTAGCTACTGGTGGTCGCGAGTGCTGGCCAGTGTGTGGCGGGCAGACCCCTCTCCAAACAGCTCCAGTCAGTAAGCACTGTGGTGTGCCCAAAATAATCAACCCAGAAAGAAGAGACAGCTATCTAACCTGACTGGACACGACTGCACAGACAGCAGGAGACCCAAGGATTCCCCACCGAGAACAGCAGTATGAGGGATGTCAACCCAGAACCAGCCAGCTGAGTACTAAGGCAGAGGGACCGAGGGAGAGACGGAGCCAAGGCCATTCATGTTAGATGGCCAAACCCTTAGTTAGAAAGCAAATGGGAATCCTGAAGAGGCAGGTATGACCAAGCAGGCTGTGAGCAGACAATGGACAGGAGAAATGGGGAGACGGGGATCCTGAAGCACCTTTGGGGTGCAATAGAGCAAGGCAGCAGTGATTCTGAGCAACAGCGTGTGGAGAGGCCTTGCAGAATTGTCTCCACAGAGGCTCAATGATTGGACAAAAGCTAATGTCCTCATCTAACTAGATTCCAGGCACCTCCAGAAAAGAAAAGGCATCACCATTTCCCATGAGGTTACCCTGGTCACTACTAAAAGCTACTTGCAGCTGCTCCCCAGACAAGGAGGATGGGATCATGAAGACTCACTCCCCAGGGGCCCTGGGTCACAGTCCCAGTATACCCTGCTCCCTCCTCCCAGTGTGGTTGTGGGGACACACAGACCGAGATAGGACAGGAAAACCTCACCACAGTTCCAGCCAGGGAATACTGTTACATTACCTAGGCAGCTCCATTTTCTCAGCATAGTGTAGGCATTTCTTGTAGCTGTAAACATGCAACTTAAGGACACTGGTTTCCTGTTTTCTTTTCAATTCATTTTCAGGTGTAAAACAACAGCATGCATCTTACCCTCTTTATGCAGCCAATACAATGCATAAAATGAAAAACAGCAACCAGTACTTCCAATATTTATCCACTGGTTTACAAGTTTTGTCATATGGGCAGCCTCACAAACTGGTATAATCCACCCAAAACTGGCTCAGAGCACAGAGGTCTCTTGGGAGACTGCACCAGGTCAGCATGCCAGCGAGAGCAGCCTGGCTGCACACAGTTCCCTGCAGAGGTACCCTAGGAGATCATCCAATGGACTATGAAGGTCAAGAAACTGGGAAGTCTACTTCCTGCGCAACAAAATGTATGTGTTGTATTTGTCTAAAATCACAGACGCTAAGACCGGTGGTATCTTTCATCCTTTGTGGCCTGGACAGGCCTATGGTCACCAGGTGAGGTGAGATAAACCACTCAACTAGGAGGAGGCAAGAACTCGGTCTGTGAAGTGCTCACCTCATCAGCACGGGATCCCAGTCTGATCCCCAGAGCCCACGTGGTGTACACACCTGGAACCCCAGTACAAGGGAAGAGGAAGGAGGATCCTGAGGCCTGCTGGCCAGCCAGTCCCACCCAATCAGTAGCCCCAGGCCAGTGAGAGACCCTACCTGAACAGCAAGCGCATGTATGTACACACACACACACACACACACACACATGCACGCACGCACGCACGCACGCACGCACACACGCACACACGCACATGCCCACACACCACCCAACTCCAGGGGCACAGATAAAGATGTACATCCATGTTACCATTCACTCCACAGCTTGGTCCTCAGGGAGCCTTTGCTGTGAGGGCTGCTACATCACCTCCCACGTATTTGTCTCCTAGTGAGGAAAGATCCTACACCTCTTAGCGACAACGGAGCACAAACAACAGCAACGTCTGAGGGGCCGGCACCCCAGAAGAGGCCCAACACCCACTCCTCATCAGCTTCAAGCTCACTCCTGAGTATTCCACTTGTTCTAATGAAGTCATGAGGTTCCCCCACACACACCCCTCCCAGATTTAGCTCTGCACGCCGGAACAGAAGCACCCAGTGGAGTGGAACCTGGACGTGCTAACCTTTGCTGCCTGGCAGAAACTGGGCGCCTTCTCCCAGCAAAATGTAAAATTAGTCACCCGACAGCAGAGTGAGATCACCAGGCCAAAATTACCCCCAAACTACTACTTCTTAAGAATCTGCTGTCCTGCTCCTCCTGGAACAAACCACACAGCTCCACCTTTGTACTTACAGGGCTTCTTAAAAATAGGCTTCGGCGGAGACTTCTGAACGTACGGGCTACACAACACAGTGACCACACTCAGAATTCTCAACTACAAACCTGCCCTTCTTCTCCAAAATAACTAAAAACCCGGTAACAGTTTCCACTACTGCCTGGGGGAAAAATGGTTTCTCTCAATGGAAGGGAAATGGGAAACGGCTGGGCTGTGGCCAGGAGAGGAACTCAGGAGCCGTGGTAACTCTGGCCCTCCTTTCAAAGCCTTCAACATTTCTAAAAATATAATGCAACGTTGGGATTTAACAGAAACCTCCATTTTCTAATGTTATCTTCTTCCGTTAGGAAGCTTGGAACCCTAGAAGTTAAGGCGCTATCCTGGAAATCAGTCTGTGGTGATCTGAATAAGAATGGCCCCCACAGACTGTTTGACTGCTTGGCTCACAGGGAGTGGCACTCTTAGGAGGTGTGGCCTCGTTAGAGTAGGCGTGGTCTTGCTGGTGGAAGTGTGTCACTGCGGGGGTGGGCTCTGAGGTCTCATCTACGCTCAAGCTGGCACACAGTTCACTTCCTGCTGCCTGTGGATCAAGACGTGGAACTCTCAGCTCCTTCTCCAGCACCATGTCTGCCCACATGCTTCTTGCCATGAGGATAATGGACGACACCTCTGAACTATAAGCCAGCCTCAACTAAATGTTTTCCTTTCTAAGAGTTGCCGTGGCCATGGTGTCTCTCCACAGCAGTAGACACCCTGACTGAGACACTGGCACAGCCACCCCATTTAAATGCTTTCACCTAACAGGCATAACTGTGTTTTTAAGGCAGGCGTTAAATTGTACATTTAAGTGGTTAAAATGGCATATTTTATACTATGTACAAATTATCACAATAAAAATACAAAATAATGATTTTCAAAAGCAGGAGCTCATGTAAAATCCTACTATATGTACTTCTCCAGCAATCTACAACATAAAACGGGAACTAAATTTGTAAGACAGCACCAAGTAAACTGTGTGTTTCTACATTTGGGTGCAGCTTATTAATCACTGCTTTTTAAGATTTATTTTCTTTTTAATATGGGGAGGGGCACATACCCTTGAGTACAGATGTTCACGGAGGCCCAGAGGCAGCCAGATCACTTGGCGCTGGAGTTAAAGACAGTTGTGATATGGGTGCTGGGATCCAAACCCAGGTTCTCTGCAAGAGCAGTAAGTGCTCCTAACCACTGAGCCACCTCTCCAGCCCCACTGCATTTGATTTTTGTTAGCATTTAACACCCACCCTTGGCTGAAAGCACTCCAGTTCTGACTAACTCGGAGCCAGGACTCCTTACCTGTGATTTTCTGTCTGCATCTGTCTGATTCCATGAGGCAAATACAACTAATCAATGTCCTTCCTGTCCTTTCCCTTTGCACACCTTCTCTGAAGGTGTCTGTGTTCACTGGCTGATCAGAAAACACCTTCCAGACTGGTGGCATTCTTCACAAGAAATAAGAAGCCTAAGTAAAACTGGTGTGAAAACACTGCAGGGCAGCTGGGGTACTGTGCACAGTGCAGGGCAGCTGGGGTACTGTGCACGGTGCAGGGCAGCTGGGGTACTGTGCACAGTGCAGACACTGCAGGGGAGCCGGGGTAGTGTGCACAGTGCAGGGCAGCTGGGGTACTGTGCACAGTGCAGACACTGCAGGGCAGCTGGGGTACTGTGCACAGTGCAGGGCAGCTGGGGTACTGTGCACAGTGCAGACACTGCAGGGCAGCTGGGGTACTGTGCACAGTGCAGACACTGCAGGGCAGCTGGGGTACTGTGCACAGTGCAGGGCAGCTGGGGTACTGTGCACAGTGCAGGGCAGCTGGGGTACTGTGCACAGTGCAGACACTGCAGGGCAGCTGGGGTACTGTACACAGTGCAGGGCAGCTGGGGTACTGTGCACAGTGCAGACACTGCAGGGCAGCTGGGGTACTGTGCACAGTGCAGACACTGCAGGGCAGCTGGGGTACTGTGCACAGTGCAGGGCAGCTGGGGTACTGTGCACAGTGCAGGGCAGCTGGGGTACTGTGCACGGTGCAGGGCAGCTGGGGTACTGTGCACGGTGCAGCACCAGCACAGGCTCTTTCTCCACTCATCCCAGAAGGAAGCAGTGACAGCGGGGTACCCACTGTGACCCTCCAGGAGAGGACTTGCACTGTCAGGGGAGGGCTCACTGTCCTCCTCCGTCTCCCCAACGAGGTGTGCAGTTCGATCCTGTCACTGAACTTAAGCAGCCCCTAACTTCCCGCATTGTGACGTGAGGGACTTATAATGGAAAAACAGTTTTTCAATTCAACTCTCCAGATTCTGGGAGGCGGGGTAGGTGTAAAGGACACAATTAGTGCTCCCACTTCTTGTATCTACAGGCCTGTGCTTGTCAGGTTCGGTTTGGTTTTCGACAATCTGAATGGGAAGAGGAATCTCAGCTGAGAAAATGCCACCATCACACTATCTGAAGGCAAGACTGTAGCCCGTTTTCCTGATTAAAGATTGGTGCGGGGGTGCGGACAGGCCCAGTCCACCGAGGCGAAGGGTGAGGGGATGCCATCCCTGGACAGGTGGGCATGAGTTGAGAAAGAAAGCAGGCTGAGCGGGCTATGAGGAACAGCCAGTAAGCAGACCCTCCGAGGGCTCTCTGCTCCAGTTCCTGCTTCCAGGTCCCTGTCTCAAGTTTCCGCCTTGGCCTCCTTCAAAGGACCGAGACACAGGATACGGAAGCCAATAAACCCTTACTTCTCCACGTTGCTTTTGGTCACGCTGTTCCATCACAGCAACAGAAACCCTAAGACAAGGCCACAAAGGGTTGGACTGCTCTGAACTGATGAGATTCTACAACAGAAGCCGATGAGAGCCCAGGAGTTTATCGGGGAGCCCTGGGCTTCCCGCCTGGGCCCCAGAGATCAGACACCAAGTCCCTATCTTAGCACGTACTCCTCTGGCCCAAGCCAGGCTGACAGTTTTACCAGGAGTCTTCGGCCTCCGTGCCGCGCGTCCCCGTGCCCCGCTGCCCCACTCCCCTCCAGCACTCCGTGTCCTGCCCACAGCACCACTGTCCCTGTAGTTCCTGCCTGGGGAGATGACAGTTATCCCTCCCACCAGTCACACTCAGCAGATGATGAACATGTCTTAGGGGCTCTACCTTGCAACATAAGCCAAAGCAGCCCGATGGCATCTCTCTGCCTCCTCACACATCGGCCCAACCTTCACCCTCTTCCCGGGGCCATCTCCTCCCAAAGGCTTTTCTCTGGCTGGTCCTTTGATTCCGTGTCTCCAGCCCTGATGCTTCCTGTCACTGCTGACAACCCAAGGGATGGATCTCTCCACAAATTGCTTCCCATTCCTCAACAGCCTGCAAGGCTGTTGCGTGATTTCTCTGTTGCAGGACGACCTCTCCAGGATCAGCTCTCGGAGAAAAATAGCTCACCGTACAAGCCTGAAAACCTGAGTTCAAACCCTGACTCCTGCAAGTCATTCTCTGGTATCCACGAGCACCATGGGGCGCACACCTACAATGCACACGTAGTATAATTTTAAAAGTAAAAATTATAATAATTTAAATTTTTTAATTAAAACACATACTAGCTCTGAACCACTGACCTGGCACACCCAGAAGTCCTTAGCACTCATGCACACTTACACACATGTACACATATGTGCACAAGGCAGGTGTGTGTTTCAAGGTAAGACTGTGTGCACACAAAAAGGTGTGTATGCTTACATTGACTTAAACATGTCCACATTTTTGAGTGTAAATACATGGCACACTTACATATGTGTGCATACTGTGCACTTATAGCATGAAAGTACATGCCTTCACACACACATTGTTCACTGTTACACAATTGTGTGCTTCTGTACATGTGTGCTTGTATACACTCACACTCACACAGAGCAGTGTAAACATTCAGGTACTCACCCGTGGCCATGTGCCTCTGCATACACACGTGAATGTGCACAGGTGTTCACACACCTCTAAGCTCCAGCGTTCTCATACTTCCCCTCCTGTCCTGGGCTCTGGCCACTTTCCTGTCCCCTAGAACCACTACCTACTCCTCCCCGGAAGCTGGAGTCCCTAACAGTATGCCCTTCAAGTATACTTGCAAAGGTAATCTCACAAACATAAAAAGTTCAAGCTGAAAAAAAAAATAAAAATAAACACCTGACCCCGCAGTGATCACTTGCTCTTGTCAACCAGGAGGACAGAGCCCATCCTAAACATCTGCAATCCACCCAGGAAACATTCAATCACAGCACGCCTCAAAGAAAAGCCCTACAAGGTATGACAAAGCAAATCTGCAAGACCTCCCACACTACACCCACCACCAGAAGGTAACCACGGGGTGGCGTGGAGGTCACAGCACGCGAGCAGAGGACACAGGACAGCAGGAGTCCCTCTGTCCTGGCATCCTCCGATAGCTCAGGTCTGAACAGGCGCACGCAGGGTTCAGAAGTTACACGTGTAAACCGGTAGGGAAGCCAACAACAGGGCACTTTCTAAATGCCTCTGAGCAAAGAGTTAAGTGGAATTAATTAATACAGTGATGGAAATAACGGGGAGACTCAAAGAAGCATGCCACAAAGGCTTTTTCAAGGAAGACCACAGCCTAGACTACGGGGTGAGAGCTTATCACAGGGGAAGAAAGGAAAGGAAGGGGAAGGAAGGACAGACAAATGTTTCAGAAATAAATGGAATAAACTCAAAAGAAAATCCACAATAGGATTAAAGCCTAAATCCAACTATCTGTTCCCTATAAGGCATTCCCAAAATTAAAGACCTCTGAACAGTCGACCAGAAATAGTAGACCAGAATATACCCGAGAAAGAAAAACAAAACCGACAGTGAAAATTCAAATGTCCTGTGAAGTTTAACTCAGGGCTGGACAGCAGCCCCTGGGCAGAGCACTTGCCCAGCGAGCACAAGGCCCTGGTCCCGTCCCCAGCACTGAAAGGGGAAAAAATAACCACTAACGCTAAATTATAAAGGATGAAGAGATCACTGACCTACACTTTTAAGACAAACCACAGAATAAAATGCAAAGCACAATTTGTGAAGACACGGAAGCATCAGCAGAGAGGAAAGACGACCCAGGAAATGTGATGAATCTCTCACAACCCTGGATGATGAAAGCAAACATAAGAAACAGATCTGAAGGACATCGATGTTCCCTCTAACTTTACAGTCTGTACACAAAGTGCCCCCGTGCACCTCAGAAGCCAACAGAGGCCCCCACCATGGACTCCACACATACTACCATGACAAAAAGTCAGCACGTACTCCCAAAACAGGATTCCCAAAGGATCAGCCCCATGGGAGGCCTCAATTCTCACAGTGACATAGAGGGGCCAGAACTAGGCCGCCCACAGGTCCAAGTCCACAGTACATAAAGAGGCAAAATAAATACCCAAGGCTAACCCACAAAGAAACAGTAACATGGACAGAAAAAAATCATCTACTGACTTTTAATGACCCCAGTGAAGCATCTAGACAGGAGGAGAAGGTGGAATCTAATGATTTCCCCCACAGGAAAAATAAAAGAACACAGCAGGTCATGGTTACACATGTACATGAACTTGGAAGGCTGAGGTAGGGGGATGGTGAACTGGAGAATGCCAGCCTGGAACACACAATGAGCTCTTGTCTCAAAAGATAAAACCAAGGCTGGAGTGATGGCTCAGAAGTTAAGAACATAGAACTCTTGGAGAGGACCCAACTTCAGTTCCCAGCAAACAAGATAGTCAGTTCACACCCACCTGTAGCTCCAGCTCCAGTGGATTTGATGCCTTCTTCTGGCCTCTGTTCGCAGGTACACAGATGTGTATACTCATACACATATACCCATAAACAAAAAATAATTTTAAATATGTTCCATAAAGATATTCGGAACACTTAAGAAAGTGGCTATTATCCAAAGATTCTTGCAAAGCAAAAATCACAAAGTAGTAGAAAAACTTACTAAATGAAGTCAAGTGATTTTCAAGAGAGATAAAATGACCTGCAAACATTAAGAAATACGTATCATCTTATGATGCAATGGTATTTCAGACTGGCCAAGATTTTAAAAACTGGTAACAGAGACAGAGGAACCCAATAGCACAGACTCTTACAGGGTGTGAGCCACGCCACTGGGGACCTCTGTTGGGAAGTCTGGTGATACTCACCCACTAAAATAACCCTTTGTTTCAAATACCACACCTTGGGGAACTTACCCTAGAAATATTCCCACAAGGACATACACTGTATATCCGGAAAGTACCCTGCATCCTAGAAACTCTGGAGGCAACCCCAATGTCCACCTCCCAGACATAACAAAGTCAGGAAATGGAGCTGGTAGCACTCCCCTGTGGGACATTTGTGATCAAGGCCACCCAAATCGTCTGTGTCCTCACATGCACTGAGCATGTTCAAGTGGGTGTGCACACACAGGAATGACCGAGGCATGCCTTTAAATTTTTATATTAAAAAAAATACAAAGAGAATGAGGAGATCTTAGTAGGTAACAGTATTTGCTATGAAATCAAGAGAACCTGAGTTCAAATCCCAGCACCCAATAAAATCCATGTGTGACTAATGAATGCCTGTAGTGGATTCCCTGGAGCTCACTGGCCAGCCAGCCTAGCTGAAAGGCTCAATGAGAATGTCTCAAAAAACAAGATGGGAAGCTCTATAGAGGACGAGAGCTTCTGGCTGTGAATGCACATGTACCGGCACATACCTATGAGCGCACACACCACACACGTGTGTATGTATATACTAATATGTATGTATACAGAGAATTTTTTAATCTTAAAAATGGGGTTGTAGAAAAACTCATGTAACATGATACCATTTTAATTGTGATACTGAGAGCACATATGTGGAAAATCTTCACACATAACTAAGCTAGTGCAGTTAGAAGCCCATCAGACTAGTACAGAGAAAATAAATAGCTTACATAAAATTATATCCATGTTGTACAATGTCTAATTTTTTTCCTCCAAATGCCATTTCCCCTTTACTTTACAAATGTCCAATATCAATGTTACTTTTTAGTCACTGGTAACACACATTTTGTATAAGCACAAATACAGATAGTCAAAGATAACACACAATTTGAAAATAAATCATTTGATGTGGGCATAGACCATGCCACCCCAAGCATTTGACTATTATTAAATTACTAGGATAGACAGATGCTGGGGCGCTGGAGAGAATAGCTTAGTGATTAAGAACACTGATTATCCTGGCAGAAACCTGAGTTCAATTCCCAGCACCCACATGGTGGCTCACAATCTTCTGTAACTACAGTTTCAGGGGATCCAATGCCCTCTTCTGTTCTCCCTGGGTACTGCACACACATGATACACAGACATACATGCAGTCAAAACATCCATCCATACCTATGAAATAATAACTACTTTAAGTTTAAAAATATTTTTTAAATAGAGGCTTATGGCTCACCGGTTAAGAATATATGCTGTTCTGGCAGGATTCAGATTCAGTTCCCAGTACCCACATGATGGTTTCACAACCATTAGTGACTCCAGTTCCAAGGGATCCAGTGGCCTCTTCTGGCCTCTGATGGCACCAGGCACGCACAAGGCATACATACATACATGCAGGCAAACACTCATACACATATTCTTTAGTTACTAAAGTAAATCTGTGGCTAGAAACCAAGCTTCGGAGACGCTACAACCAGTGTTGTTGGTAAAAGACGGGAAACGGGGTCTTTCATCTTGAAAACTTCAGGAACCTTAGGATTGAAAATTTTCTGTGTATCCTCAAGATGCGGTCTAGCTTTAATCCCTGAGCAGTAAGACCCTGAGAACACCTGTCATCCAAGCAGTTTCTCTGGTTCAATAATTAAAACACATATGTAGCTTCAACTACTTCCCCTGACAACAGCATTTAAATCACCTCAGGCAAGGAAGTTATATGGAAGAGACAAAGTCCACATCTGAGCCTTATGGGGACATGGCCCTGCTCTCCCTCAGCTACCATAATTCCTTTCACTTAAAAATAGGACACAGCCCATTTTCTTAGCTCCAACTGCAGACATCTGAAAGTGTATTAAACAAAGTGCCTTTCAGATGAATAGGGAAGAATTCTGCCCCAAGTGATTAACTGTAAGCCCGTAGTCCTATTTTCCACTAACCCTCTGAAAGCAGACAGGGTTTGTCTAAGAAAGGGACGCTATAATCAGAACACTCTAATTTATTGTGATCCTGAGGTCCGTCTGACCAGCAGATCCTAAGGCAATTGAATAACCATAAATTTCACATGACTGGTTAGAAGCAGCCTGAGCCCCCGCCCAGATGTGCAGCCGGCAGGGGGTGACTGGCTCTGGCAGCTTAAATCATTTTCAAGACCAGAACCCAGTGATGAAGCCTAAAGTCACAGAGACTCGAGGATTTCTGAGCCCAAGGAGCAATCAAACAAGATCCGTCCACTCACCGGCGAGGACCCTCGGGACACAGTTCTCTGTTACACAGATATGCCCGTTGACTGCATCAGCATAGTGCTGACGGGCACTTTCTGTCCTCCGTGAGCAATGTACACTTGGCCTTGGTGACCCCACCTGAGCACAAGCCTATCTCAGGTTTAAAAGCCTAGCAAGTTTTCTGCACACTGATACTGCCATTCCGCGAGATAATAAACAGAGTTCCAGGCCATTTCAGCGGTATTTCCCTTATCAAAACAAGCACTGCCATGATTGATACAGCCAGGAACGGAACTTGACCCTCAGTCAAAATAATAAACCTGATGATCAGAACATCTGCATTTACAAGCAGGAAGAACAAGGCCCAGCCCCAGAACCAGGAAGCAATTCCCATCTTGCCTTGAGAGTGGGATAAAACTGTATTCGCCAAACCAGAGAGCCTGAAAACCACACAGGCTTTGTGGGTGCACACGCCCAGCAGCAGCACACACCCAAGACTCCAGTGCTTACTAACCGGTTCTCTGCTCACTTTCTTCTGAGGCCCCTTCCCTTCCAGCTGGTGTCTCTCACACGGCCTGCTGTGAAGCCTCCTCCCTCTGGGACATCTCACTCCCAGCAGCTCAGGGGTAATGAAGGACACAACACTGAGACGCCACGTCGGAAAGCTGGGAGCCTGCCATGCGGGCACATTCGCCACCCCCCATGACCACCAGGGCAGCAGAGCCTCAGGCATCTAGGCAACTTCAGACCAGCAACTCTTCTAACACGACCGACCGCTACCTGGACGTTACGACCGGCATTGACGTGACAGTACCATGCCCCGTTTGACAGAAGACTAATGAAATGCTCTTCCCTTGTCCTTCTGAGAAAAGAAACAAGGTGGTCTGCCTGCCTCCACAGCGCGTCCTAAGCAAACCCCTAAACACGGCCATCTTCGCAGACTCCGATACAGAGCCGAGAGGGTGCTCGCTGGCCTGTAACCCAACAACCGTGCTTCAGACGGGCAGGACCTGGGGTGGGAAAGGGAAGGCGGCCCGGGCTGCAGAGAAAGTGTGCTCATCTTCTGCTACCAGGACAATGTTTTCACAGGGACGTACATCAACCCTCCCTGTGGCTTCCATCTGGTCTACCTCGGCCCTAGACAATGTTTATCAATCTTCTAAATTCCCTCGTGTTGTGAGAATCTCAAAAATACACCAAACTGTGGTGGTGAAAAAAAAAGAAACAGCTTAAGGTTTAATGTATAAATAATATCTTCGTAAATGAGTGAGGTCACATTTCTCTGCTGTTTTAAACAAGTACCATTTTTACCAGCACAACTGTGGTGATAAATTGTGCACCCCAGTATACTGTGTACCCTAATAGTGTACCCTAATAAACTTCCCTGGGGATCACAGGACAGAGCCAGCCACTAGATTGGACATAGAGGCAAGACAGTGGTAGCACACACCTGTAATCCCAACACTTGAGATCTCATGTCTTTGCTTGGGAAGGACACATGCCTTTAATCTCAGGAAGTGATGGCAGGAAGCAGAAAGGTATATAAGGCGTGAGGACCAGGAACTAGAAACTTTTTAGCAACAGTTCAGCTAAGACCCACTCCAGTGAGGACTCAGAGGCTTTCAGTCTGAGGAAACAAGATCAGCTGAGGAGTTGTCAAGGTGAGGTTGGCTGTGGCTTGTTCTGCTTCTCTGATCTTTCAGCGTTCACCCCAATATCTGGCTCCCGTGTTTTTTATTAATAAGACCCTTTAAGATTTGTGTTACATAACACTCTAATGAACTGAACTAACCAGCTAAGTGCCATCTTTAAACCTATGAAAACAGTAAGTGAATCACCTGACAGTTTATACTAAACTGAGTGCTAAATTGTCATTAGATGATAGAGAACACATACTCATCTTTGATTCACACCTTCTTTGGACAAAATACCAAATTAAAAATTAATTCACTTCAAATTGCAAAATCACCCTCAGGATTCCTCAATCTAGCAGCTAAGTGTACGGTGACCATCGGAAGGTCCAGGGCCCTTCTGGGTCTTTAAATACAGGAGGCAACACTCAGAGCACAGGAGCTAGGTGCTCAGGGACAGCCCAAGAGCGCCCTGTTGAACATGCTACACCGCTCAGCAAACAGGCACCCTGATGTTCACACCATCCC
>NC_134870.1:74373310-74503310 GCF_049852395.1 Peromyscus maniculatus bairdii | reverse complement strand
TTTCTCCTTTCAGAGACCATCCCGAATGGCTGGCTACATCTATTTGGAGTAACCCCACAGGAAAGGCTAGGGTTTCTATGCTTGTTAACAATAAAGAAAAACTACACAGCACAGGCCCATGGAAGACTGAACAGTGAAAACACCACTACGATCATTAATGATCACAAACAGCCCACCCAGACATCACCTGGGGCACACAGGACAAGAAGACCCTCCAGTCCAGTGGGCTCCCAACGCTGGTCACTGCTGAATCACCAAAGAGAAAAGGAGCCTGCTCTGCTGTCTGGCTCCATCCTGTCACATCTCTCTCGCTATCTTGTCAGTGTGTGCGTGCCCACCACTTCCTGGTCAGCTCTCCATCTCACCAGCCCTGGTACACTCCTTACCAGCTGGTCCCGCTCAGACCTCTCTGCCCACACCTTCACCTCCTGTCTCCCTGTTCCCACCTGAGGACAACCAGACCACAGCTCTCAGACCATGATCTTCCCTGGTCCGTGGCTTTGGGCACAGGGCACTGGCTGTACATCACAAAGGCTCTTGACTCTTCTGACTCCTTTCTCAGAGGTCTTCTATATCCCGTGCCAGTAACTCGCTCTTGTAAGACGAGATGCTTCTAGCTAGGAAGCTACAGATCGGTAAAGAACTTGCCAAATGAAAGGGGCCCTGGGTTTAATCTCAATACTGGAGGTAAACATGAGGTCTGCAGATGGCTCAATTAAATGTTTGCCAAACACACACGAGGATCTGAGTTCAAATCCCAGCACCGACATGAAAACTGGGCACAGTAGTTGGTGTCTATTATCCCAGGGCTGAAGAGATGAACACAAACAGATCCTTGGAGCTTGGTAGACAGCCAACCTAACCTAATCAATGAGTTCCATGTTCATACACACGCACACGCACACGCACACGCACACGCACAGAGCGCTATTGGTATTGGTAGCTACCACTGGATTTCCTTGAAGAATCTACACCTCTGCCCACAGGGCCGGCCTGGAAACTATGCTGACAGCTGGCTGGCTGGGAGACAGGGCTTTCCGCTTCCTCCTGGACTGCACTCTGCAGGGCTGCTATGGCCTCAGATGGTGACAACTGGCCCAGTTCTCACACAAACACCTCACTGTGGAGAGATGCAAACACTGAATCAACACTTTTTCTACTCTCTGGAGCTGGGTTTTAGGCACCACCAGTGAGCTGAGGGGCCCGCTCTATAAACCATGCTTAGCAACCGATCCGGTGATGTGCCAGCTTGGTGCTG
This sequence comes from Peromyscus maniculatus bairdii, assembly GCF_049852395.1. Classification (NCBI taxonomy): domain Eukaryota; kingdom Metazoa; phylum Chordata; class Mammalia; order Rodentia; family Cricetidae; genus Peromyscus; species Peromyscus maniculatus. Next base: position 74,502,052 of record NC_134870.1, on the reverse strand, counting down.
ACTCAGCATACTCTCAGCAACCTTGTCCTCTAGGTGGACTTTCAGTGCACCTAGTTAAGTGTGTTCAGTGCCAGTATCCCGGAAAGAAAACTAACCTGGAGCTAAGATTTCCCACAGGCCAAACCCCGACCCATCGTGGCCTTGGCTGAGTGACCAGATTTTCCTGCATTTCAGCACCTACAGAAACTCAAGTTCACCCAAAAATTACCCATAAGCCACTGAAATACAGTAAAGTCAAAAAAAAAAAAAAAAAAAAAAACAGAAATACACAAAGACATGCAAATGATCATAAAAGCACTATCCCGGTATACAGTGAGGCCCCATCTCAAAAGAAAACAAAAAGGGGGAGACAGGGAGGGAGGAAGGGGGAGGGAAGGTGGGAAAACAGAAAAGAACAGCAAGGCCACACTGAAGTCACACTAGCCTGCTCAGACCAAGGAGGAATAGCTAATAATTTATCCCCTGGGGTTGGAGCACAACTCAGCGGCAGGACACTTACCCTCCATGCACAAAGCCCTGGGTTACATCCTCAGAGCTGCAGAAAGACTAATTACAGCCCACCCCCAATGTAAGCACCTAAGGAAGCCTCTCTGAGCCAAAAGATGTTATGCACGCTCTAAAATGGGTGACTGTTCTCACAGACAGCAGGTCTGAATGCCGACACCACATGTTCCAGCTGCCCCTGCCCCTGCGCAGCGCATCGGAAACACATGCCGCACAACTAGATCCCAAATTCCAACTGAGACAGAGACTCAAAAACGCACGCCTATCGGGAACACGAGCCACTTCCTGAAGTTAAGATTCAGGACAGCCTATAATCTTCCACCAACCTAGAAAACAAGTGATAAGCCCATCCACCAGGAAAACCATTAACACACTGCGCTTCTCTGTCACCGGGGCAATTTACAGAGGCTAATTTTAATCCTACCACTAATCCCATGGTTCTACCGAATCCGTCCCCAAGTTTGTGTTGCTATGGTGAGTGCTCATAACACCAGGAATGCACTTACTGGCAGTTTTAGGAACAAGACCGTCCTCCTCCCCTCGTAGATTTTTCAAAGTACAAAGCCATTTCTGGGAAGAGGAAGACAATTGGGTGCCTGGGTAATATGCTATTCTCATCACAATGACCATTATGGCCTCGTGCCAAGTGCTACTCCAGGACAGAACATCATCATCATGCTAATGGGTCATGCCAAAGACATGGGAAGCACTGGTATGATTGGAATGACCCATCTGGATCTGGGGGAATATGATTATCAATGAATGATGGCATTTTCCCTTACTGGCACAGAAATACTGTATCACTGATCATCTCAGTGTGACTTGGGTGCAGGGAAAAGCACAGTTCCCCTGTTCACACTCTGGGCAGTGCCCTGCCTACAGAGTCCACAGAATATGGCTTAGGGACACACACATGACCAGGCTTGCTCGTTTACTTCTTTCTAAAGATGATGAAGGCTAGCAAGGCCATCTGAGAAGACACAGTATCCAGAGGTGCTGGGGGCCCCGGAACAGCACAGCCACCCATTGGTCAGAAATGGAGGAGATCGGCCGGCCATGACAGGGCATGTTGATGCCCTCCTAAATCTCAGCATGAAAATCTACCCTTGTGAATAAAATGCAGTCTAACCAGAAATCCCCAGCTAGAGAGTGCGGACAAAGCTGTCACAAGCAAAAACATCGACTGCAAGTGTAGGTAATTCCAGAACAGCTCAGAACTTCAGTAAAACTAGAGAACTGATCTATGAAATCATCACTAAAACCAGGAAGCCGTGAATATAGCAACCTGCTATATATGTATATATATATAGCATATACATATATGAATATATATGTATTCCAGGGGTTGGGGAAACGAAGCCCTTAAAACGGGGAGTGGAAAGGAAAACACACATCTTTAGCTCTAGGTTAAAATCTCAGGAATAATAAAGAACTAATGTGTAAATATTCTCTGAAAAGTCTTGCCACGACTATAGATCTCTAGGTTTTCCTGAATTGGCATAATCACTCAACACCTAATGGCAAACTATTTCCCATAAGCACGAGCCTTGCTCACCACTCACAAATACCAGCTGAAGGACCTGCTAAAGCCACAGCTACCTCTGGGCACAACTTCCAAGGCATCACTGACCATACTCAATTTCAAAGAACATTCTCGAATGCCAAAATAAATCAACGTCCAGCACAGCTCCAGTCAGCTCATGCAATATAGGTTAAATAGAACCATATGGTAAAGACAGACACATGTTGCCCTTTGCTGAAACAAAGGACAAAAATTCCTAAACAAATTGTCCCTTACCCTTTCACATGGGAGGATGTGGAGCTGATTAGAAGGATTTCTGAAGTGCTAAGAATGCTGGGGTGGGGGGAGGGGGAGAACTCGGAAGGCGGGGAACTCACTGCCTCGCCATTAACAAAATATTGGACTCCACAGAGCGCCTCCATTTCTGAGTCTCCCTCTAGGTCTCCAAAGCTAACACCATATTGTAACCTCTGAGCACCGTCTCCTAACGAAGCAGGAGGAGGGCGGGCCAGCTGTGAGCAGGAGGCTGTGGCATCAGCGGGTCCCCAGGGTAGGAGAGGCAGCGAGAGACAATCTACCTGTTCTGAAGGAATAAAACACCTGCTCAACTGAGCTTGGAAACAAAATAGCAAGACATGTACCTACCTCCTCCCACTGCGGTGAAGACAGACCGCCCCCGCTACACATCTACACATCGGGTATGGAAAGCATTCGGACAGCAGCAACTTCACTAAATTCCCGACTCACACACACCCAGAGCAAAATAATCTACCAGGATGAACACATCCTGGAACACAGAGACACCGTCTGATGAAACCGCCTTTTAGATTATTTTTCCCCTCTTCTCCACAGTTTTGTGTCTTACTCATTACTTAACATATATTTACATGTTTGCTTTGTAAAAATAGCTTTAGGTCTAATTACACTGCTTAGTGACTTCCAGGACCATTTGGGCTGAAGATTAAATGCCAGCTCTTTCTTGAAAAAACTACTTTTTTCAAGCACAAAATGATACTTCTTGACAACTGGGACTTGTGCTCAGGAGAGCCTTTCCTTCCACGCACAAACACCAGAGCTCTCAATCTGGCAGGGAAGGCCACAGCTGCCGGCAGGGACACAGGGACACGTGTAGGCAGATGGGGGTGGGGGTGGGGGAGAAAGAAGGGCAGGGTGGACAGTTGCCACTGCCTTTTTGCACCAGTCCTTCCGAAATACACCTCATTTACCTCAGCAGACAGGCCAGGACATTCACAGGCCCGGGAATGTAGTCATACGCCTGAAGTATGTCTCCCTGGAATAAAATTAACTTTCGAGCTGTTTTGTCTAAGAGCCAGATAAACATTTCACATTCACACTCAATGCCTCCCTTTCAGCCTTCCTTCCACGAGGTTAATGTTATTAATAAATTCTCCATCAATAGAAACACTCGATAGGATTCCTTTCTTGAAATGAAAGTTCCTGGTTGGTAACTTTCAAAAATTTCTTGAAAATTCTGAAGTAATCATAGCTGGCTTCCGGTGACAGAAGACTCCCAGCCCACCCTCCTGGGCAGGAAGGAGGGGAAGGGAGCACTTGGAACAGAGAAGAAAAGGGTCCTACCTCCCCCCAGCTGCAAAAATCCCTCCTGGGGGAAGAAGGGAGGGTGGGAGCCAGGGCCTGAACGTGGAAAGTGCTGCCCCTCAGATGCCCCTGACACTCTAAACCCTGAACAGGTGGTTGCCACTGCACTCCAGGCCGTCTGGTGCGAAGGCTGGGATCAGGGCCCCACAGTCAAGGCGGCAGGACCCGTCACAGCAGAAGTGGAGGAGAGCAAAACCCTGCCCACAGCCCCTGAGCAGCTCCAGGGTCTGCACTCACACCTTCCTCTCAGCCAGGGACACCCACAGCCCCGGATTCCCAAAGCTCCTTTCCCCCTCCCCGGGCTCCACCACAGCCCTCCATCCTGAAGCTGGGCTTTGCAGGGAAAACCAGCTCCCGAGGAAGTTGCAGTTCCCAGCGGCACCAGAGGGGTCGCTCACCTGCCCGGCCAGCAGCAGAGTCATGAAATGAGTCCCTCATGCTTCCACGTGAATAATTCTGGAAGCTAAGGTCAAAGGTGCCGGATTGGAGGCAGCCTGCAGAAGCCTAGTGAAAAGCACCAGGACAAAACTCCGGTGGACCCACACCACAGCTCTGGAGGTACGAACTCAGGAAGATGGGAGCTGGGGGATTTCCCTGCTGTTTCCAGAACTTGGGGGATGGGAGGGGGGCACTAACAAAGAGATGCATTTTTTAAAAGGACTTCGTCAGAATAGCTTTTTTTCCCAAGTACTAAGACATACAAACACGTACTTGGTAAGCTGTCTGCTTTTGAGGAAGGAATGCTATTCACAGGTTCAAAAGTTTATAAAGCAAATGCCTAACTAAATAAATTTGTTTCTCCTTTCTTCCACGAGTTCCATTAATTATGATCAAACCCACGTGCTGCGCTAAGAGAAATTTGGGCGATTCGGGATAAGTGTGGCCAGTCAAAAAAAAAAAAAAAAAAAAGCCAAAGTGAAAGCTGATATGTCCCCCTGCCCAGGAACAGCCATGTCTGCTTTGGTTGTGAACCTAGGGAGAGTATAAGCAAACGATTTCGTGTAGTCCCACAATTAACACCTGTCCTTCTCTCCTGAACTCAAAGTCGAACAAGAAACCAAGCAGTGAGGTGACCAGCAGACCCTCTAAAGGAGCAACATTATAACAGGAAAGCATGCAGGCTGGGGAATGCTCCCTCCCTCCTCCTGCCCCACATAATCAGCTTACATTTTGGCTCCTACTTCCAAAGCCTTAAGGTATAACGCCGCCGAAATTCTACACACAACCTCCAGTCCCAGTCCACGCCACTCCCACAAAATCCTTTTTCAAAGATGACTTCTGGTAAAGTATGAATAAGGCAAAAACATATCTGGAGTATGAATACACAAAAACCTACAACAATCCCTCAAACCCAGGACTGGTTTTTCGAGAAGGAGCCGTGACTAACCTCCACTTAAGCTGCCAGGGTATATTACCATCTTCCCCCAGTTGAAGACTGGGGGCCATCTGTGAAGAGTATTCCCCCACTTCAAAGTATTCTTAAAGAATCTCCCTTTCTCTTTCACAGAATTGTTGCTAAACTTAATCACATCAAATGCTCCACTTATAAAACTCAAACATCTCCTAGTAGGAGCCAGTAAGGCAAACGGAGTTAAAAGTTTCATTTGTGAACGTGGAGACACCGTGTGACATGTTGGGGGGGGGGGCTTCTCTCAATCCACTCTAACAGTGTCTCTGGGACACCGTGGGAAGTTTAAGAAACAAGTAAGATTTCAACATCCCCAGAGAATTTTTAGAGGTACCTTAGCTGCCTCTACGAGGTGTTTACCAATAACAGTGTTCAAAAACTGCCTCCGAGGTAAGTACCAGGAGGACACACACATCAGCAGTTAGTATCAGATACACATACCAAAGTAAAAGTTTGGGGACCCACGGTGATTTCATACATTAGACTTTTAAAAGCTCAGAAACACAAGTAATCAAAACTCCCTTCTCTCTGCCCACCGCTGGGAGCAGAGAGGAACCAGAGTCAGGCACTGTGGTGTTTTGTTCCCCTTTGGAAAGCCATGCCTACTCCTCTGGCTAGCTTTATTACAGACCCATTGGGGTGGCTTCTTTTTTGGAATGCTAATGCACCCTGAAGGCTTCAGTATATTCAAATTAGCAAGTGTAAGGAAACAAGTTCTCCTAATGAACTAAGAAAATATTAGACATGTATTTATCTTAACACACCAGGGTTTTAATTTGATTATCAAAACAGTTGTGAGCCTTCCCCTGAGTTTCAGTTTATCCCAGAACCCATTCGAGATGGCTATGGGGTCACTCTCGTGGAAGTAAAGCTGTCCCCTCCAGTGACCCAACTCACACCCCTGACTCCAGGGCAGCTCAACTCCATCTCCAATTTTGCTAGAGGGGGAGGGGGCCCTTAGAAGTCCTGCACATGAGTAAGTAGTGTGGTAGCTTTAATTCTATCCGGCCCGTGTAAATAAAAATAACACAGCCACTTTGACGAAACAATTAAAGAATGCAAGAGAAAATGAAGGAGTGATAAAAATGGGCTCTTGTGTACAGGGCAGTAGCGAATATCATATCAAATGGCAAGCGTGCCTAGTTCCTTAAAGTAACACATTCCTAAACCGAAATACTTCAATCATATTAATAGGGAGGTTTAAAACGTAATCTGGAAAGATCCTGCTGGGGAGCTATTCTCTTGGCTTCTACGCCGGTCAACGCACATCAATTTTTAAATTATATTTAATCAACATTCAAGACTTAATGGTAGGTTCACCGGGACGTGACTTTCTGCTGTACCTTTAATTAAGACGCCGTCTAAAGTTCTTCCGAGACTTGCTGGTGAAGTGGGCGCCGCGAGTGGACCAGAGGTCCCAGCACTCGGTCCTTTGTTACTCAATGGACACCCTGGAAGGCCCGCCCCAGCCCAAGGGCACATCTGGGCTTCTAGAAACAACCCAACGTCCACCCGGGCCTCCTCTCCACGCAGACATCCATGAGGGCTCACGCCTAGACCACCAGAGCCCCCCCGCCCTCCCCCCACCCCAGCAGCCGCCACCACCACCACCACCACCCCCCCCCCGTACCCACCGGCCACTCCCGCCCCAAACCCGCCCCTGGGGGGGGGGGAGCAGGGCCCAACTCAGGTGTGGAGACTTACATAACCGCCCCCCAGAAAGCGGGGGGGGGGGGACGCCTCCCCTCCCGACCGACCCACCTCCAACCGAACAAAGTGAAGTTTAAAATAGAAACCAATTACCTGGCCTGCCCGCGGTGCTGGGCCGCGAAGCCCCGCCGCGCCTCCGTCAAGCCCCCCCCACCCCGTCCCCCCCCTCCCCCTCCCCACACACACACACACCCGGCTGGGCCACCCCTCCCTCCCCCCTCCCTCCCCGCCCACGCACACCCACGCCGCTGTCCCGCGAGTTCGCCGCCCCTCCCCCGCCCTCCCCGTGCCCACGCCCCTCCCCCACGGCCCGCGCCCCCACGGCCCCGCACGGACCCCCAGTCTTTGTTACGGTGCGAAGTTGGGCTGCGGGTCCCCGTCTCTTTCACTTCTTGGGTTACAGTGCTGCAGGCGTGTGACGTCCGCTCCACATGACGGGGGCGGGCGGGCGGGCGGGGAGGGGAGGGGAGGGGTGGTGGTGGGGGCGGGCGCCCGAGGAGAGGGGGCGGCGGACCCGGGGGCCTCCCCCCCCTTCGGCGCCCCGCCCACGGCCCGCCCCCCGCAGCTCGCAGCCCAGCAACAAGCGGCCGCCGCCCCCGCCCCCGGGACGGGCAGGTGGGTGTCCCGCCCCCCAGCCGCACGCCACGCCCTCTAGGGCGGGCAGGTGGTGCCCCGCCCCCGCGCGCCCTCCCCTACCCCCCCCCAGCAGCCACCCAAGGCCCCACGCCCCCACCACCACCACCACCAAGAGGCGCCGGGCCGCCCCGGACACACAGAAATAGGAATGATTTAATGCAACGACATACCCATTCCTCAAGCCACCGGGCTCGCTGAGATTGGAGAGAGAGGGCCCGAAAGGGGTGGCGAGCCGGTTGGGTGGAAACGGCCCGCGTAGGAGGGGGATACGCGGACTGACAACACCTAGTAACCGAGTTGGAAATCTCAGGAGCCCGGGCACCCTCGAGGTGACCTCGGCGCAATCTGACGCTGCCCACAGGGTGTGGACACTGTGCCTTCCAAGGTCTGTGCCCCCTCCCCAGGGGTCTCTAGAAAGGGGAGGCGCACGCGTGTATTTAACCCAACATTGCATCACCACCACCACCACCCCGTGAATCGCAAGGCAGACCACCGAGCGCCCCGAAGGCCCAGCATTTAAACCCAAAACTAGGCGATCCAGGTCCCGAGGAGAGAGTGCCGCACTAATCACCCATCACTGTGGATGTTCCTAAGAAGAGTGCAGCAGATTCAGACAGTAGGCAGCTTGGTGTGGCCCGTGACACAGTCGGCCCGTGAATGTCCCCGCTGTGCAGAGCAGACGCGGCCAGGGCGCAGCCCTGCTAAGACCGGTGAGCACCAGAACTTTCATTAACCGTGAGCAGTTCGCATTCTAGAATTTACCATGGGCTAAGTATCACTCCCCGTGACAGAGTGAAATTGGAAGTTGGAAGACGAACGGTGCCCTTCAGTTTTATGTGGAGTTAACATCCTTTTCAACAACCCACGACCTCTGCACGTCTGCCATCGGCAAGTGGCTGCAACACGACCCCACTGGCGCCTGGAACCAGGCGGATGGAGCTGCTCCAGAGTGCCCAATGGTTAAGAAGTGTTATCAATCGTTCCTCTTTCCTTCCCGTGTGGCAGGTTTCGACTTGAATCCGAAAGTGCCTCTACTGCCCAGTCTTCGCAGGAAGACGTTGGTAGGGGGCAGGGTCTCCACTTGGACTGCTGCGTGCGCATCTAGCTGGACAGACTTGGATAAAAGCGTGTCCACGTCTACAGCACACATCTGTGCAAATGCGGGAGCCTGCGGATGCGCGCGGCTGGCCGGACTCTGTGCCGACACATGGACGCGTGCACGCGCGTGCGCGCGCTCACACACACACCCCAAATTACCTCCGGGATAGAGAAAGCTGCTGCGGATTGGTCGACAGAGCCGTCACTCACACCCAGGGGGCAGGGAGACTTTGCAAGGCAGTTTCTTTTTTCTCTCTCCCTCCCCTCCCTGTCGTTCTATTTAATGGTAAAACAACAGCAGAGCTCTGAAAGTTAGCCATCTATGCGGAGTTTGTATCCCTAACGAGGCCGGAGTCAGAGGATTCCATTTAAATATATCCCGTACGTCCACAATGGACGAAAAGGGAAATAGCCTGAGCGAAGAGCCTGGAGTAAGGGGAGGGGGGGGGGCAATCGGGGCGGGTGGACTCAGGGTAGTGTTCTCAACACCCCAAAAGAGACTTTGACCTTTGAGTGATTTAATAATTAAAAAATGTTTTCGCAAGTCAGATTATAACAAATGTTCGTCCCTAATTTTTAGAGTCGTTATTTTATTATTTAAGCATGCTGAAGCAAGCATGTTTCCTTAAGAAAGAACTGACCTATTTTTGGCTGGAGATAAACGATCATGTTAACAGATGTTAATCTTGTAATCTGTTTTTCCTGTAAAGCACTTCACATACCCGAGCTTCAAGACCTTAAAAATAACATCTTTTCCAAAAAGACCTGACGTCACAATCCACTCCCTGGGAAGAAAAAAAAAAATCACACTCCCCTCCAGTTTTTCTCTCCTGCAATGATTTCAAAGACATTAAATCTTTTTCACTTTATAAGTGCCGATTTGTTCTGCCTCAACTCCCACAGGCTTTTATTTGCATTTCAAATTCCACAGGTTACACCAGTCGCCTTTTCAAAAAAAAAAAAATGTAAACTAACAATGAAGCAGTAAATGGCTTTTTGTGCATCTGGATTAAATAAGACACCGAATGAATGTATTTTAAAAGAAGGAGCGAGCAAGTTGATCTGTGCTCACCCGGAGACCAAGACTCTTCATCAGCAAGCCAGGCAATGGGTTAGCTAGCTACACACACACACAACCCGAGGCTGGGGGTTGGAGGCACTGGGCTGGGCTGCTGCGGAGAGCTTGTTAACGCTGGTGATGGATGCGGCTGACTTACAGACCCACATTTTTTCGGGTAAAAGGCTGGTTCTCTGGAGTCCTAATTGCAGGAATCCACTGGCTTCCCGACTCACAAAGCCTGATAGTCATCGCACACCGACCTTCCTCCATGAACCACTGGCTTAAAGACCCCACTGGCCTGGCTTTTGACAAACTTATTCAGACAAAGTTTCTTTAAAACTTGGCGAGGCGGTTTAATCTAAATACTGATCTTAACTATTCGGTATGTTCTCCCTGGAAATGGCAGAGGAGGCGCCGTTCCAACCCCCACCCCACCCCCGCAGCATACACCCCTCTGCGTTCTTCTCTTTCACACACCCGGGTGTAATTCGCGTGTGTGTTATGTGTGTGTATACACATATATACATATATATGGCTATCAATTAAGTCCCCCACCCCCACTCTACTATACCCCAGCAAGGCAAAGCGCAATTCCGAGGAGTCCCCGCCGCGCAGATCTCCTTCCCACCCCACTCCGAGTCACTTCCAGAACCTCGCCCCCGCCCCCACCCCTACGCGAACTTCCCTTTCTAGAGATCCCACTTTTTTAGTGTTAGGGTCACTCCAATCTCCCCGCTGACCCGCAGAAGTCCGGGGAGGGGACAGTGAGAACATCCCCCCCCCCAACACAAATACGCAAACAAGTCCCCTAGGCAGCAGCGCTCTGTGCCCACAGGCATCGATCCCCTCCGCCAAACCCTTAATAATTGAAGCGGCTCCTCCGGCCCCGCCGCCCATCACCCACCTTCATTAGCCAGAGCGTTTTACTTTAAAGTAAGGCAATTTGCTCTTTGTCTCCTAATGGATGAGAGCGCATCCGAGCTCCCCTCCTCCCGCGTCGCCTTTGACGAAGTGTACAAAGCCAGAGCCTCTTCCGCGCTCCCACCCCGGCCCCCACCCCGCCCCTCCACTGCGGTAAAAGCCACCTCCCGGGCGCTCGCCCCGCCACCCGAAGTTGCATCTTCTCCTCTCCTGGAATTGCAGAGTGGAGTAACTACCAACACAGAAAAAGCCAAGTCGCCCTCCTGGCGCCAGGGACCTTCTACAGGGTGCGCCCCCTGCCCAGCACGCCCCCACCCCACGGGGCACAGCAGGGTCTTGGGCACGTTGTGGGTCCCGACCCTCCCGGCCCTGCCTGTCGATCCGCCCTCCCACGGGCCAGGAAGCGCCCCCGCCCCACGGCCCCTACCTTGGAGGAGAGGCGGCGGGCCCCGGGAGGAGGACGCGCACGCCCCGCGCATCTGAAGGTGAAGCAGAGCGCCCGCGGCGCCGAGCCGAGCGCTGCTCTAGACCGACCGCGCCAGCTGCGCCCGGGCGCGGGGGACGCGCGAGGGCGCGCGGGACCCGCCACGCGCCCGGCCCCCCTCCGCGCGCCGCGCGCGCGCCCGGGACGCACCCGCCCCGCGGGGGCCCAGGCGCCGGCAGGGCTCGGAGGGACTGCACCGAGCAAAGACGGGGACCCGGCGTCCAGGGCCGGAGCAGGCCTGAGGCTTCCCCCAGCCCGGGAATGGTCTGCCCTGAAGGAAACGCACACGCTCCACTATTGTCTCATCAGCACAAAGTTCTGCCACACTGCGGAGAAAGTCTGGAGGCTCACGATGACTCAGACCCAGATAATTCCTCCCCTAATAGCACTGAATCACGACGTCCGCGGCTAGTGGTCGCCCCTCAGCTTCAGGTCTCAGGTTGCCGCAGCTCCAGTTCCTAGAGGCTGTTTATGCGCGCGCACACCACACACACACACACACACACACACACACACACACACACACAAACGTGCAGACGTGCCTGGGATGTATGTCCAGCCTTCTCAAGCACCTGGACGCTGAGCCTCGAGCCCAGACTAAACGGTGTCCACCCTGCCCGCGTGTCCTGAACTTCACCGGAGCGAGTCTAGGAGTCCGCGTGCCGCGGGAAGAACACGACAGCTCCGGGGCTGAGTGGAGCTTCGACTCGTTTGTCACCATGGGGCTGTTTACTCCGTGCCTGCAAAGTTCAACTCATTTTGCTTTGGTTCTGAAAACTTCATTTTGTGCCCCCCCCCCAACACACACACACACCTTACTACTTTTGGTGGGTCGTAATTAGTGACAATATATTGAGTCTGTGAATCAAAACCTTGATTTGACTCCTCTAAAGCTTTCTTGGTACTTGGCAGGGAGGGGCTGCGGGAGGGGGGAGGGGATCTGGAGCAGAAGGAGGAGAGAGGAGGAGGGGCCGGGGAGCGCGCCCCGCGATCCGCGGTGACGTAGGCCAGGGGAGCTGTGGCCTGCGGAGGGGCACTATCTTCTCCCACCAGGCTCTTGGCCATATTGTTCCGCTGCTGCGCGTGATAACTCCGCAGTGGAGAAGCATTCGGGCCAAGACGCCCGAGTTGGCTCTGCCTAACAATCGGCGTCCAAGATCCGGGCGGTTACCTTTCGCGGTGGCTTTTCCCGGTGCCTAGCCCTCGCTGCCAGTGCAGCTCGGAGGCCCTCCCTGGCCACTGGTTTTGCAATAGAAACTCCTGTGCGGACGAGCTGCAAAGGGCGGCGCTTGTACCCTGGCAGAGCTGGCAATCGGGCGGGGGCCTGGCTGAGAGTGAGATGTTTCCGTGTGCATGCGTGTGTTTCCGCCGAGGAGGGGGCGCGGAGGGAGGAGGCCCGCGAGGAACGGCCCGCGAATCATAAAATGTAAGCCCCGTGTGATTAATGGTCGGCACTAATTTGGAAAGCAGGCATGTTAAAGGTCACGGCCAATTGTTGCTAGTTTCAGCCTGAATGCTTAAGTGGGATGTATTCTTGAACAATCACATTTAAGTCTGATTCACAAAAAAACTATTGAAGTGCCCACAATTCATTACAATACCCAGTGAAAATTCACAAGAAAAGCTTCACCCAACTCAGCTAATGACATGAGTATAAATAGCATGTGTAGATGTTACATGTGTGTACACAGTCTCCAACACAGATTTAAATATGCGTGGCACAAATTTTAATTGAGTTGGGGGGGGTCGTATTTTTAAATCGATACTGGTCGGTAGTTAAGTCCACGACATTGCTCTAGTTTCCGACTACAGGTTGCATTAATAATTTCCATGTGTTGAAAAATTGACAAGTTAGAGGAGTAAACAGTAAGGGGAAAAAAACCTTCCTCTACATAAAATTCTACAGTTTACATGACGTGCCTCCTTTCTCCAGTCGGTTTAGAGAGCTTCCTTTAGCCACTCCCATGTGATTTCACTCAGGGCTTCCTCTGTCTACAATATTAGTGTGCTTTCAAATGCTTTTCTTGCACACTTCTGGACAATACATTCGAAATCTGAGAGTGAAATTTGATAGATGGGCAAGAGTCAGATTCTCGTGCCCACGTGACAAACCTAGAAAAGGCAGCCTGAAGGCCGGCCAGTTTGTTACTAAGTTGAACTGCGTCTTTCAGTAGTTGCTCCAAAGCCCCTGTGGTTGTTTATTGTCAACATACCAGCGCTAGATTGCTCTACACACAAAGAACGATGGTACAAAAATGAATTCCAGAGGGTTCCCGTGCTATTGGTGCAGCCACACTGCAGCTGTTTTATATCTTCAAATATCTTTTTTTTTTTTTAAAGCCATTCAAGATTCAGGACACCTTCTACACAGAATACAAACCCCTGGGACTCCTTGGGGGTGCGGGGGTTCCTCCTGTTCTGAAAGGTTTAAGTCAATTAGAATATTGGAGCTGAACACAGCCGCAGTGGTGATGGTTAGCATTTGGATATTTATAACGTTAAACCGGTTGATCCTTCTGGCTGATGAAACAGGAGAGGGAGAAAGCCCTGACTCCCCTCTGCTGCCCTGGTTGGTTCAGCATTTGAAACTCTGCTCCTTCCAGCGATTTGATGGGGAAGCTGTGCTCTGTGATTGGGGAATGTTTAGATAAGAAACGTTCCTAGGGGGGTTCCAGTAAAGAAGAGCTAAGCGTTAAAAAGCAAACAAAAAGCACCACTCCCCTCCCCCAGAAAAGGCCTTGCCTGTCTGAAAGCCTTAAGTGAAACTCTCTGCAATAGAGCATGAAATCCGAGGCAAGCTACCAGGGTGTACTAGATAGGCAGGCTCTAAATTCGAGCCCTGTGTGTGTGTGGGGGGGGGGGGGACACGAATGCAAATATTAATCCTATCTCTTTGAATTTATTAAGACTGTGTGAATTATAGCTCAGAAAGGAGAATGACATTATTTACCCAGGCCGAGGGCGATCTTCTGCTCTGTAAACTAACTTAAGTGTACAGAGGGAATGTCTAAAGACAGGAATTCAGAGGGAATGCAGTCTAAATTTGATTTACATCGCCAATGGGTATTCCTAGGTGTTCCATGTGAGGGTCAGAGTTAAACTGTTGGGAATGAGAAACATTTTACATAGAAATGGAAATTGGATGTCTGCTGCTATTTCAAAAATGGTGCCCAATCCTAACTTGGTGCTCTTTTGAAAAATCTTCCCTTGCCATGGAGTTTAAAGAACTCAGTATTCTCTGCATTGAGAATCCAGAGGAGCAGAGGGATAGTGCCTCCACTTGGGTGTGCTGGTAGGAAGTTAGCAGTCGGTCACCCCTTGGAGGGTAGTGAAGCCTTGCCTCCGTTCTAAAGGCAGGTCCCTGAAATGCTTTCCACCTACTTGAATCTAAAGCTGGTTGTATGGGACGTTTTCATCTTGGTTTAGACCATCTCAGTTCTCTTAAATCTTCATTCTGTTTAAGGCAAGGCTAACAGAAAAGAAGCGGTGTTTTTCTAACACATGCGCGCGCACACATATACACACAACCACCTCTAATGGGAGCTGTGCCGGGATAGTCCCATGAGTGCAGAAGAGGCTCCTAACTAAGGGTCCTCTTCTCCTACATAGTCATTCACACAGCAGATAATTCAGGGGCAATGACTCAATCAAAGTTGAGATCTTCGTGTTCTTTCGAACACTTGTGAAAATTTGTTCATCCCTCTTTTGAATCTAAGCCTGAGGACTCTGTACAAATTGTACCCATGTGTGCAATGACAGGAAAGCTTGGCTCATTCTCCCCCAATGCAGAAATCTTAAAAAAAAAAAAAAAAAAAATCCTCACAGAATCATCATTCAACAATCTTCCCTTGATTTCTTCACATGAGTAGAAAAACAAACACACAAAATAAACACGAAAGATCTGCACGCTGGCCCGTACACTGTTCTTCGGTCACACAGAGTTTCGTTTACTGATCTTCACTGTGCATATCTTTTGGGCTACCACAATGGGTAGCATTAACAATTAACACTGCTGAATCACAGAGCGACGGCCCCGTTCCCGACTGAGGCACAAATGTCCTGGAAATTGCCCTCACTGTTTAAGCCAGGCAGCTATATTTTCTCACGATTTGCAGTTTTTGGTGACTTCACAGCAGGTAGACGACCCTCAAGTCTGTTCCTAATTTCATCCAAACTAAAAGGCCCAGCAACAGCTGGCTTCAGAATAGCCCAGTCCAGAGCACCACAGATGTGGGTCATAATGGTTTGGAGATTAAAAGGAACGGGGCTCAGAAAGTAGAATTCAGCGAAGGAGAGACAAATTCAGTAAGTGCTCTCTTTGGAGGGAGTCCCTATGTTTGGGACTCTGCTAACTTCTGTCATGATCCTATGGCATGTTAATTCCTCAGCAGGCAGGTTGTGGCCTATTAACATCTCACAGCCTTTACAGCAGCAAAACCCTTGACTGTCTCAGCCCCCAGATCTCATTAGATGTCGCCATGCATAACTGATTACATGTGCCTGTCGCCGGGAAACTTTCCCAACAGAACAGAAAGGAGAATTAGGGAAGCGGCGGCCATGTCTTCTTCACTGTGGAGGCGAAGCAGGCTTTTACTGAAAGGGGAAGAAACTGGAAAGGCCCTTCCCTGAGACGTGATAGCCCTGTGATGCAGTTTAAAGGCCAGCAGCAGTAGCTCAGGGAGGTCAGGAGGAGGAAAGTCAGTGGCCACAGGATAGAGGAGACCTGCCCAAATCAGGGACTCAGGACATTGTGCTGAGGGCCAGGGTACAGTGACTGGGAGGCCTCAATAACAAAACAAAATGGACAACCTTAATGGTTTTTAAATATACGACTGGCACATCTCACAACATTGTTTGTCTCCACAACGCATGCCTGGAACTTTTTCATCATCCCAACAGAAACTGCCATCCATTAAACACTTCGGGTCTCCCTCCCTTCCCCCAGCTCCTGGCACTCATCACCCTACTTTCTGTGTCTGCATTTGACGACTCTGGGGACCCAGATCCCCCTAGTACTTGTCCTTTCCAACAAGTATAATTTCACTTCCATCACGTCCTCGAGGCTCACCCGTGTTCGAGAATGTAGCTGGATATAATTTCGCTTCCTTCAAGAAAGGCTAGAGAGGAAGGTTCCGGGTAAATACTTGGCTTCAATGGCTGCCCAGCACACACACAAGGCCTTGGGTTCAATTATCAACACTGGGGAAATTAATTATAAATGGAAGCAAGTAACTCGAAAACACAATAATAAACTAGCTAACGAAATGACCAGAACTTCACTAAAAACAAACCTCAGGAATTTCTCTGTGAGCCACAATGATTGATCCCCCCCTGGCTGTCTTAGTCTTTGCAGCAGCAGGAATCCAGCGGCTCTCCTTCCCAGCCAGTAGTGGTACCAGCAGGCCTGGGTGGACATGGAGCCAAAGCCTGCTTTGAGTCAAATTCCCTCTGGTTAGAATTCTTCATTTATTTGTGACTTATAAACAACTTCTTTTAAAATAAAATTTCACCCACACCCTTCCCCCTCCCCCCAAAAAAGGTAGAAAAAATGGGAGATAAATATTAAGGCATATAAATGTAAAGGAACAGAGAAAGGAATGTACCAGGCATTGGAGATGTATTAACAAATGCAGCTGAGGGCCAGGCGGTGGTGGCACACGCCTTTAATCCCAGCACTCGGGAGGCAGAGCCAGGCGGATCTCTGTGAGTTCGAGGCCAGCCTGGGCTACCAAGTGAATTCCAGGAAAAGGCGCAAAGCTACACAGAGAAACCCTGTCTCGAAAAACCAAAAAAAAAAAAAAACAACAAAAAAAAAAAAAACAAAAAAACTGAGGCCTGAGTAAATTCAAACCTCCAGGCCTCAAAGAACCTTTCGTGAGAGCTGATTTCTCTGGAACCCAAGCCCAGCCTGGTCTCTAGGCAGTGTGGAGGTGGTCCACTTTCAAATGGATGATGGTGCTCCAGGGGTACGTACCCGGGAGGCACGAGGACAAATTCGGGGATCCACACGGAATCTTTCAGAGATACATGCCTTGATCTCTACTGAGTTAATAATGCACAGGGTCTCACTTTTACCCTGTGGTCCTGCAACAGCATTATGGGACCAGTGGGAAGTGTGGGGAAATGGTACTAGACTGTTAAACGCTTTGTTCACTAAACACTTTCACGGTATTTCACACTGGCCATAATCATTTAAACAAGTTAATAAGGCCAAACAAAATGGCAGCACTGAGGGGGCCAAGACAGGAAGATCAAAGATCAAAGCCATCCTGGGCTACCTAAAGAGATCTTGCTTTAAAAAAAAAAAAATCCTATAATACTAATAAATGAGTATCATATCCAAAGTATAAACAAATGTTTGCTACTTTTTCAAAACTGTACATTTGTTCATTGATTCCTCATTTACTCTTGAAGCCAGGCATTAAATCAGGAATCAGGTGCTAATTCTAAAAACAGAATTGATGATAATTGATATTATCAAATCACCTGCACCCTGCGAGCCCTGTGTGCCAAGTACAGCTATGAATCCAGCCAAACACAAAACTGTAGACTTCAAACCTAGTGAGACTGGTGTGTGTGTGTGTGTGTGTGTGTGTGTGTGTGTGTGTGTGTGTGTGTGTGTGTGTGTGTGGTTTTTACCTGATGGGAATCCCACTGGCAATTTTATTTTGTGTCACCGTTACCCGGGAGGAAGGGGCTCCTGTTACCCATTTGCCAGATGCCAACAGAGAGTCTCGTAGTTCCCCCAGGAGACCAGTGGGGAGAGCTGGCAAGTAGCAGGGCTGAGGTGGAATGCAGTGACCTAGGAGGCCTTAACCTCTCACCTGACGGACACCGCAGCCTTGATAGTGAAAGAGCAGCTCTATAAAGGACAAACCAGACGCGGGCTGTCCCAGGATGTGCACAGATCCCACTATCTACCACTGTCCTATTTATTGGCCATTTGCACTTACATAAATCCTGTGATGTCTTCAAACACCACCCCCCAGGTGTGTCTTACATCGGCATCCATCTTTTCCACCTTCCTATCCTTCTGAACCTGATGTGTAGGCTGCCAACACTGGTGGGCAGAGCGCCTTTCTGCAAGTCTTGTTCATTTATTTTCTTGGAGTTGAACCAGCTTTGGAAAAAAAAGAAGAAGAAGAAGCTTAACATACAGGTGGCCTGGCCGTACAGAACTGACATCCCACCTCTCAGAACGCCGAAGCAGGAGGATGGCGAGCTGAATGGCCGTCTGGGCTACGAAGTGACAACCTGCCTCCATTCTCAAACAAATAAAACATATATATATTTAAAATTCAGAAAATTTCAGGAAGAAATCGGGCCGAGAAAAATGAGAGGGGAAAAAAAAATGAATGAAACAGGGTGGGTGTGGACCCGACCGGGGTCTGCACACGATGACGAAGACACTCGGGTAGGTCAGAGGTGATGGAAATTTCCTCTGAGCTTCTAGCTGGCCTGCAAAGCTGGGATGGAAGGGATGGAAGCACATCCTTGACAAGATGTGTGCAGCCTGTAGACCAGGACTGGCCTGGACCCTCAGCGCCGTTCCTGAGGGGGCAGATCCCATCCTGTTCCCTCTTACTGTGTGGAGGCAAAATAATCAACTCACAATTTAGCAAAAAAGGTGTCCTGACTGTGTGAAAAGTGGGAATTACTATGAACAAGAAATGCAACTGTCTAGCAGAACAAAGGGAACCGAGGGGCGGGGGGAGGAGTGGCGAGGGGCGGGGGTGGGGCATGTGCTCAGGGTACCTTCTATGCTTCTATGGAAGTGGCCCTACCGAACCCAGAGCCGTGGTGTGCAATTAATATTTGCCAATTAAAAATTTTTTATGACATTTCCTTATTCATTTTTGGAGAAGGGGCAGTGTGCAGGCCAGGCATGGTGGATCAAGTGTCGGGGGTCCGCAGACAGCTGAGAGATTGTTCTCTCTGGCTCAGGCCATCAGCCTAAGTGGCAAGCACCTTCGCTCGCTGAGTTATCCAGTGTGGGTCCTAAGAAAAAAATATTATTTGAAATAAAAGCAAATGTGAAAGTCATTTCAGGTTGTCTTCGGGTTCTGTCAGCATGGAGGCAGGAATGTTCTTAACAGCACAGATCCCTCCCCAAGTAGTTGCTGATGCAGTCAATATTATGAAACTATATTATAATGCAAGATGTCTGAAAAATACCCGGAAGCCTAAGAATGCTCTCTCTTAGACTGCGAGAATGGTCTGCAAACATGAATCACTTTTGAAATTATTCCTCTTTTCCTTGGTAAGGTATATATATATATTATTAGAACATTATATATATATATTAGAACATTGTTGGTACAGACCTAGGACTGTGTCCCTGAGCACAAATGCACGCACACGTGCGCAAACACACAGACACACACACACACAGCATCCGTGTTCCCCGGTGAGGCCTGCCCCTTCCTCTGAGGACTAGAGAGAGCCAGCATGGGCTCAGCTTATGTCCCCTAGGCCGACTCCAGCAGGGAAGCTTCCTGGGGTATGTCAGCACTTTTGACTCCGTGCAGTTAAATTCCGGGGCTGACCAGCCTGGCCTCTTACCTCCCCAGCCGCCCCTGAGTGTGTAGAGCATGAGGCCTTCTAGTAACTGATGTCAGGGCAGGCTCCGGACGAACACTTTTCCTTCTTTATTTCCTGTGGCTTAAACCCTTTCAGCTTCTAGAAAGCCTTTATTTAAAATAAATACAGAAAAGATGTGCTTCGCTGTGAGCTATAATACAGAACAATCCTCCGCTGAGTGCCGAACTCTGTTCAAACAAAGTTCACGGATGGACTGACAAATTTACAAAAGCCAGGGACCCCAGAGAGGAGGGGCTGCCTCTCACCCGGGTCTCCCCGCAGTGCTGGGCAGGGCTGTCACCAGGCGCCAAGGGGGAGGGGCTGGGCAGTTGTCTCTTGGGGGGAGGGGGTGCAGGGGTGCGTGTGCGTGTGTGTGTGTGTGTGTGTGTGTGTGTGTGTGTGTGTGAGAGAGAGAGAGAGAGAGAGAGTGTGTGCTCTGAGTTACCACCGGGCCCTAAGCAGGGAAACTGGAAAAGTAAAAGGGAGCCTTAAACCAAGTGGTGGTCTTTGCGCCCCTTGTTCCAGAGAGTAAATCACCGCTCCAGCGGGGTGGAAATGAGACCTTCTACTCTCCAGCCCCTCCCCCGCAGCATTTTTTTTTTTTTGAAGTGCAATTGAACCGCTGCAGTTGTTAACACGTGGGCATCTAAGTGAGGCAGAGAAACTGTTCCGCACACTGATGCTAAGCGTCAATTCTACATCGTGTATCCTTCAGGAAACCTTCGAATACGGTTTTGCTGATATTTCCGATCCTAGAAAACAGTCCTTTGGAACAACTGCAGAAGCACCTTGGTTTGTTTGTTTGTTTGTTTGTTTGTTTGTTTGTTTATTTTCCAGAGTCGGTAGTTAGGAAATATCATATAGCTAAACTCCTTACCCTTCCCGGTGCCAGGGAATGCCACTGTATCCTTAAATACAAAGGCATACTCGAACACATCCTGTACTGAAAATTTCTGTCGCACGAAAACACAAGGAGAATTTCAAATACTGAACCACAGGACTGAGGACTCACATGAGGACTGTGAAGTTCTAGGAAAGCTGGCTGGTGTGGCGGTGCCAGCTTATAATCTCAGCGTTTGGGGAGGCTGAGGTAGGACTCTGACTTGAAGGCCTGCCTGAGCTGCGCAGTGAGCCCCTGTCTCAAAAAAGACTAAATTGGGGCCGGATGGCTCCGTAGTTAGAGCATTCACTGCCTCTTCAGAGGACTAGGGCTCAGTTCCCAGCACCTACACCGCAGCTCACAGCCATCTGGCCTCCTCTGGCACCAGGCATGCATGTGGTATACAAAGAAACATACAGCAAAACAGATAAAAATAAGTACAGCTTTTTTTAAGGTAAAAATAAAATAATGTTTCTTTTTAAAAAGTGTGTAACAATACTACTTCTGTTAGAAATGTCACGTTTCCCTTGTCATTCATGATTGTGAAATTTTCATTTCTCCATCTTGCGGTCCTTTAAAGTCACAGGAAAGTTAAAGGTGCAGAGAGCTCTGAATTTTGGAAACTTCCAATCCAGATACGTTAAGCTGCACATCTGCACGAGAAGGAGAGTGTGTCGTGGTTTGGATCCTAAGACTGCCCCAAATACCCACATGTTAAACACCTCGTCCCTAGCTTGTTGCTATGGAGAAGCTGTGTAACCATTAAAAAGTAAGGCCTGAAATGGAGTTAGTTCATCATCGGTAGTGCCCTTAAAGGTGATTATGGAACCCTGCCTGGTGTACAGGGTGAGCTTTGTGTGTCAACTTGGCACAAGCTAGAGTCACCAGAGGAAGGAGCCTCAGTCGAGGGAAGGGCTCCATGAGATCCAGCTGTAAGGCATTTTCTCATTTGGTGATCAATGGGGGAGGGCCCAGGCCACAGGGAGTGGTGGGGCCATCCCTGGGCGGTTGGTCCTGGGTTCTATAAGAAGGCAGGCTGAGCAAGCCAGGGGAAGCAAGCCAGGAAGCAGCTCCCCTCCATGGCCTCTGCATCAGCTCCTTTCTGCCTCCAGGATCCTGCCCTGTGTGAGTTCCTGGCCTGACTTCCTTCAGTGATGAACAGCAATGCTGAAGTGTAAGCCAGATGAACCCTTTCCTCACCAACTTGCCTTTTGATCATGGTGTCTCTCCACGGCAGTAGAAACCCTGACTAAGACACCTGGTCTCTTCTTGTTGTTATTGTTCCTACTTCTCAGTTGCCATGACATGAGTAGTTTCCTCCGCCAAGAGCACCAGCCATGATGTCCCTGGAGGCCTGCTGACCCTGGACTGACATCTCCTGAACTGTAGCTAAAATAAGTGTCTCTTCTTTCTAAGTTCATTATCGCAAGTGTTTGTCACAGTAACAGGAAACTGGCACAGAGATTCTAAAAAGTTTTGTTATTAAATATGAGACTCAAATATTTACTAAAAAGCTTTAAAGGGTCTCAGTAAGAAGTTATTTCAGGGAGTATAGCATCGTGGCAAATAATTCACCTACTATTTGTTTTTAAGAATTATAAGTCGGGCCGGGCGGTGGTGGCGCACGCCTTTAATCCCAGCACTCGGGAGGCAGAGCCAGGTGGATCTCTGTGAGTTCGAGGCCAGCCTGGGCTACCAAGTGAGCTCCAGGAAAGGCGCAAAGCTACGCAGAGAAACCCTGTCTCGAAAAACCAAAAAAAAAAAAAAAAAAAAAAACCAAAGAATTATAAGTCGGATGAAAAAAATAGAAACCAAAAATAAAATGTTTTGATTGAAAAACTTTAGGAATTACATCAAAATAATGACCTCAGAGAGCGTGGTTCAATGGCGGAACATTTGTCTAGCACATGTGAGCTCCGAGTTGAACTCCCAGCCAAGGAAACGTCTCTCCCTTCAAAATGTGATGGATGCCCACACTGCAGTGGAGTTTACAGGCCACTGTCTACTTCTTTTATGCATAAAGACACCCGTCTTCTGCTCAGACATAATATGTAGAGAATGCCATAGATTCGAAAGGCAGAGACTTGTCAGTTATAGGTGACAAACTGCAGGACAGAGAGAAATACAAGCAAGGCCTTGAAATTTGGAGATGGCTCCTCATGGTGGGAAAACTGCTGTTTATGTGTGCAACTGTGTGTCCTCACCACAGCATAGTCCATTTAAAAGTTAAAATTCGGGGCCATCGGTTAGCTCCTCAGTGACACTATCAATTAGAAGAAGGGCTGTTTTGAACTCGCATGAGTTTCTAAGATTTATGGGTCTCAGTGTAGTTCTTAAAATCCATGTGCCCCATCCGAATACTGGGGGTGTGGGGGGAATTCCTTCTGGTTACTCCAGGGATGCTGCCTCATAAGGCAGCACACCATCTTGAACAATTGTTCTATTCTTCATAATGCTTTGTTGAAAGGGACACTGAAAAAATATTATCATAATGTTGAGTGTCAAACCAAGATGTTTTTCACAGAATGTAGCTATGGCAAGCTGTAAATTTGTGACAATTTCTGAATCGACTCGGCCTATGAATTAATGTCAGATGCACACATGACTATAACTTTAACAGGCTTCACGTAATGAACGATGGTAAGAGATAGTGCAACGGCTGAGGCCCACGAGGAACACTGTGGAGAGCGTTGTAAGGCCGTACAGTGTATAGCCTAAAATGTTAATTTAGACTGAGTCAGGGCACTTGTCCCTGTCACAAAGATAATATCAAACACATATGACAAGCAGAGGTGAAGCCATTTGTTCGTTCAGCTGAGACCGGCTGCTCACATGGTGCATATTTGCTCCATGCTGGTTTTGTCTCTGTGACCAAGGGCTCTATGGCTTAGCTGGACTCCAGTGTGGACTGCACACCTTGCTCAGAGGCTTTGCCAGGCTGTCCATCTTGACTAGGTTCCCATTCTGTCCCATCTTATTGGTTGAAGAATTTCTTGGGCCCACCAACCATCCCATGGAGTCCCACCTCCATCCTGTGTCTTGTCCACCTTGTGTATGACCAGTGACTACAGGAAGCTCTCTGGAACCTCAGTCCTAGAAAAGAGTGAAGGGAGAGCTTATGCCAGTATGGTGGCCCCACTCTCCCATGCCTGTAAATAGTATAATTTTGGCAAGAGGACACAAGGGAACATTTGCTAGGAGCGGGGATTCTGGCCAAGGGACTCTTTGTGGCTAAAAGAGCCCAGAGTCAAGTGCCCTCTGACTTTTCCTGAAGTGCAGTCATCTGAGGTGGTAGTCACTTGGGATGTCAAGAACAGGTCTCTTTCCCTTTGGCCATGTGAGGACATAAAAACTCCCTCATGGGAATGCATGGTCCTTGATCTTGGAGTTCCAGCCTCCAGGACCATGAACAATAATGGTCCATTGTTCAGAAATCCCCCAGCTGGTGGCAATTTATTTGAACCGCACAGATAGACCGAGGAAGGCCCCAACCTAAAGCAGCTGCCACTGCAGCGGGTGTGTGTCCATTCTGTGCCATCAGCTGGTCCCAGAGAGGGGGCAGGTGCTGCTCAGCAGCTATTCAAGCCGTCCGGAGGGGAGTGCACTGGGCTGCTGGGGAGACCCCTATCCTACCGTCAGTGGCATCTGAATTTGGAAATACCCATGCAATGCACAGTAGGAATATTGTCTTCCTTCGGGCGACTTTCGCTGTAACGAAATATCATGACCAAAAAGCAAGTTGGAAATGAAAGCGTTTGTTTGGAGTGATAGTTTGAAAGAAAATGGCCCCCAAAGGGAGTGGTACTATAAGGAGGCGTGGCCTTGCTGGAGTGGGTGTGGCCTTGTTGAAGGAAGTGTGTCACCGTGGAGGTGGGCTTTGAGGCCTCATATATGCTCAAGATACCACCCAGTGTCTCAGACCACTTCCTGTTGCCTGTGAGTCAAGATGAGGACTCATAGCTGCTTCTCCAGCACCATTGGGTCAGCCTGCACACCCCCTCGTCACACTATGATGATAACAGACTAAACTTCTGAAAATGTGAGCCACCCCAATTCAATGTTTTTCCTTTGTAAGAGTGGCGGTGGTCATGGTGTCTCTCCACAGCAATAGAAACCCCAACTAAGACATTTGGCTTATCCTTCCATATTGCTGTTCATCATCAAGGGAAGTCAGGACAGGCACTCAAACAGGGCAGGAACCTGGAGGCCGGAGCTGATGCAGAGGCCATGGAGGGGGCTGTTTATTGGCCTGCTCCCCATGGCTTGCTCAGCCTTTTTTTTTAATAGAACCTAGGACCACCAGCTCAGCGATGACCCCACTCACAATGGGCTGGGCCCTCCTGCATCGAACCAACTAAGAAAATGTTACAGCCAGATGTGATGGAGGTATTTTCTCAATTGAGATTCCCTCCTTTCAGATAACTCTAGCTTGTGTGTCAACCCAAGTTGACGTAAGACCAGACAACATAAATACCTAAGACAAATAACCCAACTTAAAAAGGAACCAAAAGCCGGGCGGTGGTGGCGCACGCCTTTGATCCCAGCACTCGGGAGGCAGAGGCAGGTGGATCTCTGTGAGTCTGAGGCCAGCCTGGTCTACAGAGTGAGTTCCAGGACAGGCTCCGAAGCTATAGAGAAACTCTGTCTTGAAAAACCAATAATAATAATAATAATAATAATAATAATAATAATAATAATAATAATAAATAAAGGGACCAAGGAAATGTATCTAGGGCCCCTACATCCCTTGTAGACAACTTAGCTGTAGGGAAGTACAGAGCCAGAGTGCAGGCGTACCAGACCGGAGTGGCTGATGGGACTGTAGCGAATGGTGAGGACGGTGTGAAAACACTGTCGCCTGTTGCTGACAAGGTGTGGGATGCAGACACTGCCGGGGGTCAGTCGGGCTGCTGGTGGCGATGTTAGCATTTCTGTGTGACCCAGCAAGCCCACCTCTGGGTTTTCTCCCAGCAGAAGTGAATACACACCGGCATGAAAACTGCACACGAGAGTTCACACACCACTGATCCAATGAACCACGGAGTGAAGACAGCCCTGGGATCCACGCACTTGAAGAATGACTGAGGAAGAGGTGGCTTGTGAATCCAATGGTGCACCATCAGCCGGTGAAAAGGGAAGCCTGCTGTGTGCTGCGGCAAAGGTGAACCCCCCAGAATAATATATGAAGTGACAGAAGCCAGCACAGTGTGTGGAGATGCCATCGGCACAGGGTTCAGAGCGAGCCCGCTTGGAGAGGCGGGAGTAGAGCTGTGGTTACCTGGGCATCCTAGTTGGCTTTCTGTTGCTATGGAAAACACCATGACCAAAAGCAACTTACGGGGAGGAAACGTTTATTTATCTCATATTTCCATGTCGCCGTCCATTGTTAAGGGTAGGAACTCAAGCAGGAACCTGGAGGCCAGAGCTGCGGCAGAGACCCAGGCGGAATGAAGCTCACTGGCTTGTCTCCCCTAACTCATCCAACTTGGTTTTTACGTCATCAGGGACCAGCTGCCCAGGGGTGGCACTGCCCACAGTGAGCTGGGCCCTTCCACATCGCTCATTAATCCAGAAAAGGTCCCACAGATGTACTCGCAGGACAATATGATGGAGGCAATTCCTCAGTTGAGGTCCCCTCCTCCTGGGTGTCTCTAGCTTGTCAAGTTGACGGTAACTAATGAGTACACTGGGGTTGCCGGACGTGGGGAGATGTCTGCTCATGGATATGGGGCTCCTTTTCTTTTGTAGGAAGGATGAGAATGTGTGGGTACCAGATACAGGTGATAGTTACGCAGTTGTGCATGTTAAAGAGGTGGATGGTGCATGAATTATGTCTTATTAAAGTTGTTATTTTTTTTTAATGCTGGTTCCATGAACACTGGTCTTCTTATTCAGTTTCACATAAAAATGAAACTCAAAGGTCTGAAAGTCAATGTCTCTTCCTGGGCCATTCAGGAGCGGGGCCATAGGAGGAGTGACTTCCTACCTTACCCTGCCACATACCGGCTAAGTTAACCGCCCCCACCCCAGACCTTCAGTAGCTCATCTCAAAAAACGAGAGGCCAGAATTAAACCATTCCCTCACATAATAACTCCTTGATCCATATTTTAAACGTCCCTCTCTACACTCATGTGCAAATACGAGCATAATCACGAGAACAAAACATATGTGCTTGTTTTTTTAAAATGCACAGCCATGTATAAATGTGGCTGTTTGTACGATGGGGCCATGAGCAGTTCCCTCTTTTGTCGTGTGTGCTTTTCTGTTCTTCCTGAACAAGCATTTTAAATTTATACTTGGGAAAACCTTTTCATCAAGAGGGAAAAAAAAAAAAAAAAAAAAAAAAAGATCGTGCTGCATTGATTAAAACGCGGTAACCTGACAGAAGCAGGCTGCGTTGTGGTTGCTAAGTGAGGGGGAAACACATCTGTGTGCCTCCCCAGCAATGGGTGGAGATGTCTGAAGCCCCTGGCGTTTCTAGAGTTGGGAGTCTTCTGGACAAGGTTAAGCTTCGTATCTAAAAATATTCTTGGTTTTCACGCTGAACATAGACCACTTTGCTTCGATTCGTATAATGTAGAAACAAATGCTGACCCGATCTTCGTAAATGCTAGTGGGGGGTGCGGGAGGACACTGGTCCCCTAAAAGGGAAAAGGGGGAAATAAAGCTTCCTACTCAAAAAGCAAAGCCTGGGGTGTTGACTAAGCAGCAAAGGACAGCTGTGGCAAACGGGCTGTCCTTGATTACTGCGCAGGCAGCCACAGGGCTACGCAGTGGTCCTTCTTGGTTTGGATTTCCACACCAAGAAACTAGGACGGTGTGGCAGGGAGCTCTTGGATTAAATGGCAGTGAGACTTTTTTAAAACTAAAAATCGTTATGTGTATATAGTCAACATGGCCATATATGTCAATAAAGTTAAAGCATGTGTTGTATACTTTAAGAGGAGAGGAAAGGCACTGGAGAGATGGCTTGGTGGTTAAGAGTACTTGCTGCTCTTGCAGAAGACCTGGGTTCGATCCCAGCATTCACGCAGTGGCTCAAAATCCGATATCCATGGGCACTAGATAACACGCATGGTACATCTACCTGCATACAGACAAAACAAATATGTCAAAGTTTTAAAAGAAGTGGATAAAGCTGGTGTCTGTCACATTCCTATAATTCCAGCATGCAGGAGGCTAAGGCAGAAGGATCACTACCATGAGTTAGAGGTATGGGCTCAGAGTAAGACCCAACCTCAAAACCTAAATAAATAAATAATAAATAAGTAGGTAGTTACCAGCGGTGTACGGATGCAGGACACCAGACATCCACACACATGCACCACCGGGTCTTTGTTGCTATGACTGTTCTCTAAGGTTGAGGTCGTCACTGACCCCGGAAAGACGAACTGACACCCTGAGTGATGGGCAAGTGGCTTTCATCCTGGGAGAGAACTGCGTCTGCTGCGGGAAGGGACCAGACCCTGGCGCCCTCGGCAGGACTAGGCTATTTCTGTACTTGCTCATTTTTCCCTGGGGTTCAGAGCACGTAGCCGGGATTGGGGAAGGAAGAAACGGTGTGTCAAGTGTCGGGTCAGGAGCACCTCCTTTGGTACGGCTTCTTCATTGTCTTTGTTATTTAAATACACTCTTGTGTAAGTATGCAGACAGGAAACCGGTTACACAGACGCTTACCCAACAGCTTATTGAGTTTCACATACTCAGATGGGCTCCTGTTTGAAGATTGCTCTATAGCTCAGTTTTGGGAACTACTGCTCAGTGTTGTGTTCTCTGGGAAGAACATTCTGAGGACTGCAAACGAAGCTGGCGCTAGGGAGACGGTGTAACAGTCAGAGTGCTTCCTGTGTGAACAAAAGAATCCGTTCAAATCCTCAGGACCCAGGTCAAAAGCTAGGTGCTCCTATGTATGACTCCAGGGAGGGAGCTGGAGACAGGTTTGGTCCTGGGAGCTCTCTGGCCTAGCCAAAATGTCTTCCCCTGGAATCTGAATGTGTGCACAGACATTTGCACACATGGATATACACTCTACCCCCATCCCCACACACACTAAACATACGTGGGTACACTCTAACCTCCCAACCCCCCCACACACACTAAACACACATATGTGTATAAACCTTACCCCCAACCTCCCCCACACTAAACACACATGTGTGTATGTACCCTATCTCCCACCCCTCCACACTAGACACACATGTGTGCACAAACCTCAGGCCCTGGACCTGGAAGGAAGACAGGTGGGCAGACTGGTGTGTAAATGAACCCCTCTCCTATGTGCACAGAGATTCTTACTAGGGTAAAGCCATGCACATACACTAAAAAGAAACTGGGAACATTATGTATAGATTTTCTTGGTTCATAATTTATTGCTACAATAGATTTTGATAATTCTCCATGCCTCCTGTATCTTTCAAAAATATGAAAATCTCGTGATCAGCAGTGGGAGACAGTGAGTGAGCAAGCAGGAAGTACCTATTGCAGGGTTTCCGCCAAGTTCTGCAGGCTTTACGCTAATAAGAATCTCTGTGCGCATAGGAGAGGGGTCCATTTACACACCAGCCTGCTCACCTGCCTTCCTTCCAGGGCCAGGGGCAGGATGGCTCTCCTCTGAGTCGTGTGTGTGTGTGTGTGTGTGTGTGTGTGTGTGTGTGTGTGTGTTAAGATTTTACACACACACACACATACACACATATGTGCATCCACACTCCTAAAGTAAGGGTCTGAAAGGACACAGATTTAAAGCACATTAGTGACTGGGTGTGGTGGCTCATGTCTTATAATCCCAGGATTTGGGTGACTGAGGCAGGAGGATCAGTGAGAGTTGGAGATCTTTCTGGACTGGAGTAGGAAGTGCTACCTCAAAACAAACAAGTGAAAAATCCCCAAAGACAAAACACATTAGTGGTTCCCAAATTCAGCCTCTCAACACTTGTGTCCCTGAAACCAACAGGCAGAGATGTAGGAAAGGAGTCTTTGGGGATGTTATAAACATGTTAAATCAGCACACTGAATTTGATGTGATGCTCTGGGCCTCTCATACGGAGTACAGGAGCCCCTTTGCTCATCTCAGATAAGACAAGGCCTCCTGGGTGGGAAGAGACGTGAAAGGACCTTCAGAGTTACCACTTCCCCGAGCTCACTGCCCACAGGCTGATGTTGGAGGCAGAGTCCCCAAGAGGGAAATGCTTGGGCTCTCTCCCTCCCATGCTGGACTGGGGAGATGGCCTCTGCTAGAGACTAAAATGACCCACAGCCCTCCATTTCTGACCTCTTCAGCCAACTGCATACAATAGTGGCAATGCCCACCCCCCCCCGCCCCGTTATAACACAGAGCCACAGCCTCTTAAGCAAGTGACTGATGCCTTCCTTTTAAAAATTATGTCGATATAGGAAGGGTCTCAAAATTCTGACAAAATGTAAAGGAATATAAAATCTAATGTCTGGGAGGAGCAGACTACATTTTCTAGGCTGGCTTCAAACAGTCAGTTTGCACATAGCACACTAAGGAGTGTGTTAACAAACTTTATCACAGCCTCACTATGATTTAAAAGCCACATGAAGGCCAAGGGGA
Organism: Peromyscus maniculatus bairdii; assembly: GCF_049852395.1. NCBI lineage: Eukaryota > Metazoa > Chordata > Mammalia > Rodentia > Cricetidae > Peromyscus > Peromyscus maniculatus. Next base: position 74,472,054 of record NC_134870.1, on the reverse strand, counting down.
CACAACACATGATTTCCAAAGCCCGCTGATGCTGCCACCTAATTCCCTGCGCCTGGCTTTGATTTGCTCTTACTCTTTGAGATAGGACATGAAGAGTGTGATTTGGGTAGCAATGTGTGTACTTTTGAGTAAATCCTTTTGAGAGGTCATTCGTATAGATAAAACTTAGTCATAATTGATTGATGGGTGGCACGGGCTCTCACGTGGACTGCGGTTGTTGCCCTTGCCCGGTGCATCCCTGCACCTTGCTTTGAAAGCCTGATGATGAGCTGACACCACAAATCCAGTTAGACACTACAACTTGGCTGAAACCATCTTCTTGGAGTATATAGTTTGCAGACTTCTCAGAGTTCGGTAAAGGTCTCACTGACTAAGAAGAATCACTTGAAAACCTAATTAGGCCCATAGGGTGTAAGCGTCTTAGCTTGGGTTCTGCTTCTGCATTTTCTCAGAAACTGAGAATAAAGGAACGGTTCTCCGGACACCTAAACCTGTTCTTCCCTCATTTCGTTCGAGTAACTGAACACACGGCCGCCCTATGACACGTATGACGTAAGAGTTAACTCCAGAATTTATAACCAAACACCAAGAACGCAAAACAAGAATGTCCAGCACCCTTTAGACAGCTCACTCTATAGCCCTGGCTAGCCTGGAGTTCACTTTGTAGACCAGGGTGGTCTCAGATTTATAGAGCTCTACCTGCCTCTACCCCAAGAGTGCTAGAATTAAAGGCTTTTGTGCTCCACCACACGTGGGTAAAGACTACTTTATTTTTTATGTGTATGTGGGTATACACATATGCCCTCCAGTAGACTGCAGAAGAGGATGTTCCATAACCTGGAGCAGTTGTGAACAGCTGGATGTGAGTGCTGGGAACCCGACTCAGGTCCTCTGCAAGAACAGAAAGTGCTCTTAACCTCTGAACTTTTCTCTGGCCTCTAAGGTCAGCTTTTAATGGACAAGTTAAGCATTCTAAGTGAATGTTCAGCTTTCACTTCACTGTTCTTATTTAACCCAAATTATCTGTTGAAGTAAGTGCCGGCTGAGTTTGGACTCCAGCCAACAGCTCACAGGTTATCCCCGGACCTTTAGCAGAGAACAGAGAACGCAGGAAGGAACAGGACATATTTGTATTTCCACTGAAATGCCATCATCTTGCAGAAGTTAATTATTAGCATTAAAACTGCCAGGCCTGAGTCTCAGCCTGGAAGAAAGAAGTGAGAGCCAAGAAAGCTGAAGAGTGCCCTCCTCGTGACTGTTGTGTGTGGTCCACCAAAAACGGTCTGCGGACAAGACCATCTAGGGCTTAGGTGCTCAGGAGAAACGATCTGTGAGGTCCTGGTGAATCTGGGAGGGATGGGGAGATAGAGAAGAAGGCCGCTCGTTCCATGGAAACCACAGCCCAGCTGCTGCTCTCCTTAGGGCCAGGCCAGGCCTTCCCCTCAGATCTTAAAGATTGTATACTAGTTTTCCCCAAGGCTGCCTATCTAGATGCTTTGTTTGTTTGTTTGTTTGATCAACACTACTTTTTTATAGCTAGATGTCTGTGTAGTTTATCTCTGGAAACAATATTTTTAAACTCTAATGTTATGAATTTTGGTGTACCTCTAATCTCTCCTCCAAGAGGGGGGCATTTCTTTTGTACAAGGTGTCTGCATTAGCATGGCAAACTTCTCATTTAATATTTGTCCTTCTAAACAAAGTTTATTTTTTCCCTTAAAAACTTATTTGCTATGGATGGAACTAGAAAATATCACCCTGAGTGAAGTAACCCAGACTCAGAAAGACAAACATGGTATGTACTCACTCATAAGTAGATGATAGATGTAAAGCAAAGGATAACCAGACTACAACCCACAGCTCCAGAGAAGCTAGCTAACAAGGAGGACCCTAAGAGGGTTGCATGAATTACCTTGGGAAGGGGAAATAGATGAGATCTCCATGAGTAAACTGGGGAGGAGGGGTGGGCAATGGAGGGTAGGGGATGGGGTGTGAGAACATAAGGGAATGGGATGGTTGAGCTGGAACAGGGATGAAGTGGGAAAGCAATGAAAGAGATACCATAATCGAGAGAGACATCATGTGGATAGGGAGAAACTGGGTGCTAGGGAAGTTACCAGGAATCCACAAGGATGACCCCAGCTTAGACTACTAGCAATAGTGGAGAGGGTGCCTGAAGTGGCTTATCCCAGTAATCAAATTGGTAAATACCCTAACTGTCATCATAGAGCTTTTCTCTAGTAACTGATGGAAGCAGATGCAGAGATCCACAGCCAAACACCAGGCCAAGCTCCAGGAGTTCAGTCGAAAAGAGAGAAGAGGGATTCTATGAGCAAGTGCATCAAGATCATGATGGGGAATCCTGCAGAGACAACTGAACCAAACTAGTGGGGACTCCTGAAATTTAGATCAACAGCTGTGGAGCCTGCATGGGACTGGACTAAGCCCTCTGCATAGCAAGACAGTGTGTAGCTTGATCTGCTTAAGGGGCCCCCTGGAAGTAGGATCAGAATCCATCCTTGGTGTATGAGTAGACTTTTTGGAGCCCACTACTTATGATGGGACACTTTGCACAGCCTTGAAGCAGGGGGAGGGGCTTTGACCTGCCTCTACTAAATGTACCTCCCCCCGGGAGACCTTACCTTCTTGTAGGAGGGAACGGGAGGCGGGTTGTGGGGGGAAGGCTGGAGGGGTGGAAGGAGGGAAGAAGGGGATCTTTGATTAGTATGTAAAATGAATAAAAACATTTTTCTTAATAAAAACATAGAAAAAAAACTTATTTGCTGTGGTAGGCAGGATGGTTCAGCAGGTATAGGCACCTGCCATGACCTGAGTTCAATCCACGGAGTAAGCACATGCAGAAAGCTGGGTGCAGTCATGAGATCTGAAACCCCAGCATTCCTTTGGGAAGGGAGAAGAATCATCCCAGAAGCCCACGGCCAGCTAGAATGGCAGAAACAAGAGACAGTGTTTCATAAACAAGGTGAAAGGAGAGAGCCCACTTCTGAAAGTCGCTTGTCCTCTGACCTCCACACACTTATTATATTGCACACACTCTCAAATTCATACATACCTCAGTGATAATAATAATAAATAAAAATAAAAAACTGTTTGCAATTTTAAAACAACTTCCTTCCTGCTGCCATCTTGATATATTTTTCCATTTCTTGGGTCAGTTTATTTATTGTAGTATACAGGACCGATTTGCAAGGCTTTATTTTTTATCTTGACACTATTTGAAACACATGAGTTCTGAGCCTGGGTGATCTGCATCCCACATTGTGAGCATCCCTTCTACTCATACCATGGAAGATGGCATGGCTTGCTGGCTCTACAGCATGGAGAAACAGTCTCCACGCCTGTCCTACACATCAGAGCACACGGGCCACAGGACAAGCAGTTAGTCTGCCGGGGAACTCTGGTCATAAGGAACGACTCCTAAATGCTTTCCAAGGAATTTTCTTCATTATTTCAACCACAATGACCATATGAAAGGACACCACTGATTCCAGATCTTCTCAAGCAATATTGTTAAAACCTTTGAAACGTGAGCAGCATGTAAACTAACGATGTATATCCTTTTTTTAGGGTATTTCCTTAGCTAATGATAGAGGCTGAGATTTTGTGAAAGGGGATTTTAAATGAAGATGCCATTTGGGAAGAGTGATGGAGGGCTGCTAGCACTCAGGCACACTAAGTAACCTTCAAATGACATCCCTGGTTTTAACCAGCTTAGGGAACTGGTAAAAATAAATAAATAAAAAATAAAAACAACTAAATTCCTTTTGATGACCAACTAGCCAAGGTTCTCTGTGTCTGTTAACAGGGAGTAGAGGTGGAGGGTTGAGCAAAGGAAGCCTGGCAGCATCCCAGGGTTTTAAAAGCAAGCAAAGTGTGTTGTTCCTGGAGCCCGAGGCTTAGGAGCCTAGGAGAGCCGACCATGAAAGGCCAATTACAAGAGGCCCCGTGAGAGGCAGAAGACTCCCCAGACATCCTTGTCAATGTGACAGAGACCATTTGAAAATGACATGATGGGCAGTGATACCAACCATCATCCCATCGCAGCCACAGTGGCAAATGCTGACCAAAGTTAGGAGTTTATTTCCCTCACTGATGAGCCTGTCTTCCGCAGCGTGTGCCTACATAAGAGAGCCGAAGCCACGCTGGGCTTCTCCTTGTCTCCCAGGTTGCTAGGATACAGGTGTTTCTGTTGAGTAATACTATATAGCCAAGATGAGTATCTGTCAACAGTCCCTTTTGCATCCGTCCTGTGTCTTTCCACAAGGCACTGCCACTATGACCTGTCAGGGCCTTGAAGGGAGTCTGCCTTGGGGGGTCCTTTGTCTTAGGCTGGCACCCCCAGGTGCACCAATGCAGCAGCACCTCAAGCCTTCTCTGCCCCCACAGTGACTCAGCAGCCTTTGTGTGTGTGTGTGTGTGTGTGTGTAATACATGTATGATGTGTATATTATACATCTGTGTATATTGCGTGTGCACATTTCTATGTGAGTTGCCATGGGGGGCAGTAGAAGACAGAGGACATCTTGAATGTGGTCCTCAGCTTCCACCCTGTGTGAGGAGGACAGAGTCTCTCTGCTGTTGGCCGCTGCACATGTACATGTAGCAGACTAGCCGCCTCTGCCTCCCATCCTCTTAGGAGCACTGGGATTACACATAGAGCTACCACTGCCGGTTTGGGGGATCTCAGCCCAGGTCCTCATACCTGCTTAGCAAGCACTTACCCATTGAGACAGCTCTCCAGTCCATGGGCACCTCCTATTTTAAAAAGGCCGTCTCTCTAAGACAACAACCGACACTGACAATAATTCAGACAGTTAACCTAGCTGAAGATCCATCCAGACAGGCCTGCAGAATCCTCTACTGCAAAGGGAAAGCGCTTGAGAGAATGCACTGGGTGTACTAAGTTCAGGATAGGGAAATGGTGAGTTTAGGACTTTCTTCCTTGTGATTTTTAAAAATCTTCTTTCCTTTAAAAAAAAAAAAATTCGGGTTGGGGATTTAGCTCAGTGGTAGAGCACTTGCCTAAAAGCACAAGGCCCTGGCTTCGATCCTCAGCTCCAATAACAACAATAATAATAATAATAATTAATAAATAAATAAAAATTTTTAAAAATCCTCCTTTTCTTTTTTCTTGAGACAAGGTTTCTTGTATCCTAGACCAATCTCGAATTCTTCATTGTAGCAAAGGATGATCTTGGACTTCTGATCCTCCTGCCGTCGCCTTGTGAGTGCTGGAATTACGGGCATATATTAACACACCCAGTGTATGTGGTGCCAGGGATTGAACCCAGGGCTTCCTTCGTGCATGCTAGACAAGCACTCAGCCAGCTGAGCAGCCCTTTCCCTGCACTTTCTGTGCCTGGAAACAGCGTCTTAGGGCAGTTACAGTGCTCCTTGTTGTAAACTCCCATGGAAAGGGGAGGAAGAGGATGATCTCCAGGATGAAAGACATACTGTCTGCTAAAGTCATTGCTAGTTGTAACTCTGCATAAATATAAAAAAAAAAAACAGCCACTGTGAAAACCAACAAATTGATATTTTTCAGAATCACAGAAAGCCTGGTATGAAGCACCCGGGCTGTGGCTGTGTTCTGTGGACAGCGGGCTATTCCAGACAGCTTTGAAATCCACTGAAAAGTTGGTACGAACACAGCAATCCACTCATGTGACGGAATCCAATTACGTTTTGTAAGAAAAGTTTGATATGTCACAAGCATTGGGTAAAAAGGATAACTACAATTTCCTAATTGATGCCATAGTTCAAACATCAGTCTGTGAGCATTGCCTCTGACACAATGACAAAATTAATACTTCATTGCCATATAATTGTTGCACTTAGAAAATTTTCTCAGATTCCCTATGAAAAAATCTCACCGTCCTCTTTAAATGAAAAAAAATCACCATTTATTTCTTTATCCAATATGTATGTCTTCCAATTGTTTTGTTAATCTCCCTTGGAGACTGGTCAGGGCTCTTTAACCAAAACCAAACACACCATTAAAAAGCACTAGAAACATAAAACAGAAAGGAGTCAGAGAAAAGCAAAACTCAGGCTAACTTGGGAGCTTAGATAGGCAGCTGTCTTAGCTGGGACATCGTAACCAACATACATCGTAACTGTATGTGAAGTGATGTCCAGTGCATCTGACCTGCTGGTGAAAAGCTGTTGTTACTCAGCCCACACATGACACCTGAGGGCAGCCCGGGCTTCCAGGGAGTGTCTCGGCTGGCTTTGGCCTCTCTCTAGGTTGGTGGCTCTTATGTTTCCTTTTATGACAATAAAACTATTTGCTGGGGCTCGGGACAGGGATATTTTCACTGAAGGGCAGTCTGCAAGCTGAGCATCCCTGTTTCCACTAAGTATAGTTTACATGCTGGTTTGGTCTGCACCATGTACTGTTTTCCCAAGTGTCAAACAATGTTCAGTTTTAAAAGAATCGCCACGCGGGCCTTCTGTCTTGCTGTCTACACTTTTACCTGTAATCTGATTGTGGGGGAAAGAGAGGACCTGGAGTCCCTCCCTCCCAGCACCCTGTTACTAACAGCATTTGTTTGGTTAGTAATTCTATCTCAGCCTGGACTTTTCCCATTCCAGGCGTTTGTTGCCCTGTGTGCATGGCTGCATCTCCATGGCAATGGGAAAACAGGATGCTGGAGATTCAAGAGGGGCCAGGGAGGATGAAACCCTACCCTCTTCTGGCCTCCCGGGAGGGGCCGGCTAATTTATATGTCAAGTTAAGAGATGTGGGGACTTCAGATCAAAGGGGGTCATAGGGTGCTCTTGCAATGGGAGATATTTATTGTGTTTAATATAAATAGGATGTGTCCAAGAAAAGAGACGGAAACCTTAAAAGGCATGTGGACTGTGGTTAGTAAATAGAAATAACACAACTGAAAACAGGCACACAGCTAAAATTAACAAGCACTTTAAAAAGCTGTCTCAATTTAAATGGAGTAAATGAAGACAGTGACGGACTCTGCCGGAATTGAAAATACAAATCACTGGGAAACACTGATGAAGATTGCTGGCTGCATTTCTGAATCATTTTGTAATACCTCCTGGCTATGAATGTGAAGATTACCAAATGCATATTGGAAATTTCTAGTTTCACTTCTTGGCTATACATGTTTCGTTATTAAGAACATTTGTTTCACGTTAAGAACTACCCACTTGCTCTGAGCTCCGACACGGCACTGACTTGACAGATTAGGATGTGGAGTGTGAGGGCTTGTAGGAAGGATGGAGCTTCATGTCCTGGTACTCTAGCAGTGGAACAATGAATAAGCCTACCATCAAAGTGATACGATGGGAAGCGACTTCTACTCAGTTACCTGAGTTATTAATGCTAATTGAGGCCAGGTGAAGCATAGATCATTGAACTTCACAGAAATCCAAAAACCTCTATTCAGCCAATAATTTCAAACTTCTTCCCCATCTAACCCATTACCAGAGGCACTGACAAATAGGACAAATGGATGACATTGAATTCCACTTCCCTAAAGAGTACGGCTATGAGGTTTTTCTCATTGATGAATTCAGAACTAGATCAGCTATGTTCCAGAGACAAATTACAGGGATTTCCCCAACAATCCAAGGAGAAAAGATAACATCCCAGAAGGTGGCCTACAAGGAAGCCGTTTGTGGCATAGGACAGCTTTTTCTCATGAAACTGAGTTGTTCCTAGTGTCTGCGGCCCAAGGCAGGCCGCAGAGTAACCGAGGGCACTAGAACTACAGTTTGGGGTTTCAGGTCTTAACCAGTCTCTTTGAACCTTATCCTCCAACTGCTAAGGCTTTCTCACCCATAAGCCTGGGTTTTTTGTTTGTTTGTTTAATTGAAGTAAAAATCAACATAACTCCAAATTAGCCTTTTCCCCCTTGATGATAATCAAGCCAGCTACATACATCTCCAGCTTCAAACGGACCCATTATGGATGACTGTGAGTGCGTATGTGTGTGCGTGTGTGCGTGTGTGCGTGTGTGCGTGTGTGCGTGTGTGCGTGTGTGCGTGTGTGCGTCTGTGTGTGTGTGTGTGTGTGTGTGTGTGTGTGTGTGTGTGTGTGTGTGTGTGTGTTTGCCTGTGCAGGCACATGGAGAGGCCAGAAGTTGAAATCGAGATGTTTCCCTCAGTTGCTTCTGCACCTTATTTGTTTGTTTGTTTGTTTATTTATTTATTTATTTATTTGAGACAGAATCTCTTACTAAACCTCTCTGTTTCAGCTATGCTCCTGACCAGCAGGGGATGTAAGATGCGCCTGTTTCTATCCCACAGAGCTGGGGTTACAGGCTCACATGGCCACATCCGGCTTTTAGGTAGATTCTGGAGAACTGAACTCAGGTCCTCGTGCCCCCAAATGAACCTTTTTGAAGGGTGTAACTCAGGGCTGGAGAGAAGACTTAGTGGGTATGAGCACTTGTGGCTCTTGCATAGGACCCAAGTTCGATTCCCAGAACCCACATGAGGTTTACTCAAGTTCCATAACTCAAGTTCCAGGGGATTCAGCACCCTCTTCTGACCTACATGGGTACCAGTCACCCACACAGTGCACTTTCAACATGTAGGCAAAACACTCGTACACATAAAATAATAATAAACATACTTTTTAATTGTGCTACGCAGTGGGATTTAGTGGAACCACAGGACTATACAAGCCTAACTTCTACCTAATTTCAAAACGTTTTCAGAGTTTGTGAAGGAGACCCCGTTTGGGCTCATTAGTGGCCATCCCTTCTCCCACCTCCAGTCCCTAGTAACCACCCACCTACTCTCTGTCTCCATGGGTCCGCCTACCTTGGACCTGTCACACAAATGGGCTCATGCCATAGGCAGTTCTTTGTGCCTGGCTTCTCTCGCTTATCAGATATCTCTGTGTGGTGTGTGCTAGCACTTCATTTATCTTCATGGCTGAGTGATACTCCATGGTGAGGACGGGTTTGATTTGTTTACTAATTCACTAGTTGATGGGCACATGAAGGGTTTCTACCTGTGCCTGTGAGGTGTGCTGCCGATTACAGTAACATTTTCACCACGATTTTTCTCTGGTTCTTGTGGAAACTGGGAGTGGCATGGAATGTGGGCGTGAATTTGGGAAGCAGGTTCCTCTATGGGCAGAGATGGCTCTGTTACCCCTCCCTGGAGCTGGACCCTGAGGATGTGGCATCAGTGAAGACCACGTCAGGGTCCCGACAATGGAGATAACCCCAGATAGGAGGATAGGAAGAGTGGAAGCGGGTGGTGAAGAGACAAGAACAGTCAGTCAGGACTTCAGAGAAGAGGAGCAGGGAAAAGAGATGACACCATCAGACGGGGCTGGACTGGTGTGTCCAGCTCCCAGAACAGAAGGGACAGGCGGGTGAGGACCAGAGGAATGTCAGGGCTACTTCCTGTTCTGAAAACAGGTGCCTGGAAATGAGCCTGTGGCAAATCAACATCAGAGCCAGACTTCATGGGGGAGCTCTGTCACCCTGAGTGATGACCCCCAGAAGAGGACCCCACACTTCCCTACACTGGACAGTTTTAGTCAACTTGCAACAAGCTAAAGTCATCTGAGAGGACAGAACTTCAACTGAAAAAATGCCTCCACAAGACTGGGTCATAGGCAATTTATATAAAAATTAATAAAACAAAAATAGACTGGGAATTTTCTTAATTAGTGATCAGTGGGGGAGGGCCAAGCCCATGGTAGGTGGTGCCATCCCTGGGCTGGTGATCCTGGGTTCTATAAGAAAGCAGGCTGAGCAAGCCATGGGGAGCAAGCCAGTAAACAGTACTCCTCCATGGCCTCTGCATCAGCTCCTGCCTCCAGGTTCCTGCCTTGCTTGAGTCCCTGTCCTGACTTCCTTTGATGATGAACCGTGATGTAGAAGTATAAGCCAGGTAAACCCTTTCTTCCCCAGCTCGCTTTGGTCACGGTGCTTCATTGCAGCAGTGGAAACGTGTAACACTCATGGTGACCCTTCCTGCCTTAGCGCTCTGTGTGCTCTGAATCCCCCCTGCACCCCTTACTCCCACCCTGCCTCCCAAACCCCATGCCTTCTGCCTATCCCACTCCACACCCCCATGCAATCCGCACCTCTCATACCTCACACCCCCCACACCTCCAAGCCCTCCACCCTCTCACACCCATACCCTTATGTCCCCAACTCTGCACCACACCGTACCCTACTCCTCCATATCCCCGCACCTTCCACCCAGTGCACACCCCATATCCTTATGTCTTCTGCCTTGAACTTACTCCCCATGCTTAGCCCACACAGGCATTCGGTGTCCTCTGCACCTCCTTCAAGGCCCGAGTGCTCACAGGGCTTCAGTGCCCTGTTCTCTCACCAGGACCTCGGATGTTCATATTTCAAAGACAAACTTTCCTTTGCAGGAATCAGTCAGACAGGCATTCTCAGTTCTTCAGTTGACTGATACTCGTCACCCGAAACAAGGATGAACTCTAAAATCCCTGTGTTTTCAACGTGGTGCACACACATGCATAAAATACCTTGTCTATACACTTTTGTGTATGATGTATGCAAGTGTATAGACATAAGTTTATGAGACAAAACATAACCGTTGGTTAGTTTTATTTGTTCAACAAATGCCATTATAAACAACAACAACAACAAAAAAAAATTGTCAACAGATTATTTTTCCAGATCCAATCATCCTGGACATAAACACTTCACCTTTGCCACTTTCTTTCAATGCTCATCATAGGACATGAATCTTTGTTTAATTTTCCTCTGTTTTATCATGTTCCCTGCTCTTTCACAGTGAAGCGTTTGTGTACCGGCAACCTCTAGTCTTCTGGCAGGGGGTGATCCGGGCAAGGATGTCCCTAGGAGACCCTGCTGCTCAGAAAAGCCCAATAACGCAGAGTCCGAAAAGCAGGGGATGAAGCCTGTCCTCTGTGGGATGCCTGTGTTCCCAGTGAGCAGAGCGGTTGCAGATTGGCATGGTTTCACGCCCCTAGAAGAAGAGCTGTTCGGGAAGCTTCCAAGTGTGTGGAAGCCTGGGCGATCTAGCTGCCAGTCTTGGGAGGTACTGCTCCTGTTCATGCTGGCTGTCCCAGGGCAAAGTGCTGTAGGAGTTGCCCCCACCTCTGCCCACCACAAAGCCAGACAGCTCTGCCGCACATGTGCAGCCTCCATGGGGCTCAGGACACTCCAGCCGGACTGCTGTTCCCGCTCCCGGCACCGGAACTAGAGAGAAGGTCCTGTAGGGAGGTGGGCGGGGAACAGGAAGTGGTCTATAGACGGATCTAAATAAAAACTAGGATCCCCAAACAGCAGAGAACATGATGTAACAGTGTTAAAACATGCGAGACAAGGCTTGACACAAATAAATGTTCCCCCAGATAAATTAGGTTGGAAGGTATGGAAGAGAGAAAGCCGCTGGAAGAGAGGCAGGAGAGCATCCCGCCGTGACTGGGATGTAGCAAAGCCGTCAGCACCCCTGCACCCCTTCAGCTGTTGACCAGTGAGCGATCCAGGGCTGAGAACAAGTTTGTAGAGTCATTAGTGTCCCGGAAGCATGTCATACTCCTCTAGTCACAGACATGCGGCGGTGGTGGGGGGTGCAGGGGTGTCCGGGATGACCAGAGGCTACCTGCTCCCCAGCAAGTCAGACAGGAAGAAGGGGAACAGGTCCCAGTGGGGTGTAAGGCATCTAACACAGGACTCTCTGGGGGTGAGGGCACAGAGTATTGTCATTTTGAATGTCCTTGGAGTGCGCGATCACTTTTCAGGGTACAGCCGGCTGGCACTTCTCCTGAGGCCATCTCTGGCCCGCCAGCCTCAACCTGCTGCTTCAAGTGGAATACGCTGTACTCGGAGCAGCTGGCAGAGCTAACATGTTCCAATAAGCAACTCAGGCTCGGCCAGGCGGCGACATCCCGGGCCGAGGAATGCTGCATTGTCATAGCTGACTTGTGAAACACATTCGATTGCGTTCCCTTATAATATTAAAGATTCATAATAGCTTCCAAGAGAACACAAATGTCTAAGTGAACACTTTTGATCTCTGTAAACTCAGGAAAAAAAAAAAGGCAACATTAAAATTTCATGTCAGCCCTGACTGTGAAGGTTTTTCGATCAGTATCCCTAGCATCTCATTGGCTGTGGATGTTGGCTCTGGATGACAGGGTCACCTGTTTGGGTACTTTCTGTGATGCAATCGATAGGACATTCTAAATGACATTAGGTTTGCTTGTTTAGTTTCTGGTGTTAGGGACAGAAGCAGGCCCCAGGCAACAGCAGCATCCACTCCACCAGTGAGCTACACCCCTGGCTGGTGCGTTATCATTTGGTCTGTCAGGCACCATCTCTTCTCCTGTCCCATAGCGCCTGCCATCAAGGCCCCCTGGTCACTCCTTGACTCCTCAAAATACGAGTCTACCATGAAGAGTTGGGGACCGTGGTTGCAGGTCTGTGTGTGAGACGTGTGTAGCTGAGTTCGTGGGCATGCACAGTGTGGAGCTCAGGTGTCTGTACTGTCCATGTTGGAGTACACCTGTCGCTTGAGCCCCAGATGACTGCCCAAGCCCTCCAGGGTTTCTGACCCTGCAGCTCTGGGGTGGCCAGCGTTTGCTCTCCTGACATGTCGCCGAGGCATATAGCACTCCTGGCCTCTGGGTCTCGTGAGCACCTGGACGGATCTGCAGCCTGAGGGAAAGGCTTTGGTGTTGCCCCGGAGAACATTAGTGAGTGGGGCGTGTGTGGAGCTGGAAGGGACGCCGTCCTGGGACTTCTCACCTGTGCTTGAAGGCTTTGCCAGACCTAATAGGCTTAGGACTTCATAAATTTCTCTATTTGACTTTTTAACAATGAGAATAGTTTCTCAAGAAATAGTATTTTTAGAAGCCAGGTGTAGCGGTGCCTGAGGGATGGCTTAGGGGTTTAGAACACGTGTTGCTGTACTAGAGCTCAGTGCCCAGCACTCACGACAGACCGCTCACAAAGCTGCCTGTAACTCCAGCTCCAGGGCCATCTCACAGCTTCGGCTTTCTAGAGATACCTGCACACACACGGCAGATGCTCTCTCTCTCTCTCTCTCTCTCTCTCTCTCTCTCTCTCTCTCTCTCTCTCTCACACACACACACACACACACACACACACACACACACACACACACGTAAATAAATACATATGTCTTTAAAAAAATCACAATACTTTTGATGACACACACCTATGACCCCAGCATTGGGGGGGGGGGGGAGGCTGAAGCAGGAAGGTGGTAGAGAGTTCGAAGCCGGCCTGGACTATATGGTAGAACCTGACTACACAAGCAAACAAGACAACAACAACAAAAAGTCAGGTGTGGTGGCGCACGCCTTTAATCCCAGCACTCGGGAGGCAGAGGCAGGCGGATCTCTGTGAGTTCGAGGCCAGCCTGGGCTACCAAGTGAGCTCCAGGAAAGGCGCAAAGCTACACAGAGAAACCCTGTCTCGAAAAACCAAAAAAAAAAAAAAACAAGGGCTCAATGGTTAAGAACACTGGCTGCTCTTTCAGAGGACACGGGCTCAATTCCCAGCACACACAGAGCAGCTTACAACTGCCTGTTCCAGGGTATTTGATACCCTCACAGACCTACATGTGAACAAAACACCAACAAACACACATAAAATAAAAATAAATAAACCATTAAAAAAAACAAGCAAGCCAGGTGGTGGTGGCGGCGGCTCACGCCTTTAATCCCAGCACTCAGGAGGCAGAGGCAGGCGGATCTCTGTGAGTTCAAGGCCAGCCTGGTCTACAGAGTGAGATCCAGGACAAGCACCAAAGCTACACAGAGAAACCCTGTCTCAAAAAAAAAAAAAAAAAAAAATCTACCAGGCTCTGAGAGATGGTTCTGTTTTGTGGTCCAGTGCCTAAGTTTCCTTTACATTGTTGCAGCAAACACCACAGCCAAAAGCAACTTGGGAGGAGAGGGCTTATTTGGCTTTCATATCCCAGCTCACAGTCCATTGCTGAGGAAAATCAAGCCAGGAACTCAAGCAAGAACCTGGGGGCAGGAACCAAAGCCGAGCCCGTGGAGGATCATTGCTTACTGGAATGCTCCCCACATCTTGTTCACCCCCAAACCACCTGTCCCAGAGTGGCACCACCCACAATGGCCTGGACCCTCCCACATCAATCAATAATCAAGAAAATGTTCCCAGGGCCTGTTTACAAGCAGGCCCGACAGAGGCATCTTCTCAGTTGAGGTTCTCAGATGACTCTAGCTTGTGTCAAGTTGACAAGACACGAAGCAGCACATCCAGGTAGATGACCTGTCTGCATATTGAAGGGATCATAAAACATGATCAGGCATAAATTAGGGATAATCTTCAGGACCCAAATAAAGCACCGCAGGCCAAAGGGACATGTTGGCTCTGTATCAATCTTGTTAGTAGATTGTGCGTCAGCCAATAAGGTAAGCAAACGAAGAGACGCCGTCACGCTCTGCAATCCAAACCACTTTCCCCAAAGCTTTTCTTTCTTTCTCTACCTCTAGTTCTTCAGTATTCAGTAGAATCACCAGCCATGTAGGCAGTGTGGCCCTTAGGCCTTGTCTTCCATGCATCCCAAGTACACTCAGGACCCACAAGCGAGCCACACATGTCACAACTCTGCCCCGACTCCTCGCTCAGGACCGAGGCATCTATCTCACAAGAGGCCGGTGAGGACAAGGTGCAGAGGTCTCCTTCCCAGACCAGGTCCTGCCCTGGGTCCCTGGGGACAGGCTATCTTTCTAATCTCCCCAAACATAAAGAATGTCATTCTGCCGACTTTATAGATAAAGAAATCACCACTCCATTAATAGCCACGTCTGGGAAGAGAATGGACAACACAGGTACTAAATGTAAGGAGCTGGCCCTACCTGGGCTGGCTGGCTTCTCGGCTCATCACTCGAGGTCCAGGCACAGGCTGTGAGCTTCCTGACCAAAGGGAAAGTCCAGTTGCTGGCCCTTCCCAGGTCTGCATTTGCGTTTGTGAGTGCCAAAGTCGGCGTTGGAACTGCAGCAATGTTTTCAGCGTTCACTACACCGATCACTGCACTTCATGCATGTCAACGCATGCTTGCAGTCCCACTTAGAGATTGTGCTCTGACCTACGTGTTGATGCCTCACACGCCGACGTCCACAGGCAGCTCTCTCTTTCTTTCGTTGTTTAGATCTTGCTGTGCTGGGGTTGGAACTCAGGGGCTAGCACATGCTGGGGAAGGGCAATACAGAGGGTCAACCTTCCTTACCCAAACAACGTTCCGAGTGCGCCCTGTGTGCCGCTTTGGAGACATTTAAGATGACTTCCGTCAGTTACACTGTATTTCCCCACAAAGTCTTTAAAGTCAGGGATCCATGAACGATTCTACTTGACCTTTCCCGAGGAGCAGGCTATTGGATAAGACTTAACTCAGTGTCAGCACTACCTCACCAAATCCTCCAAGCCTTAGGCTCCAACACAACAAAAACTTCAAAGCCGAACCCCATGGGGACATGGCAGCCATGGCTCTACCTGCGACCGACCACAGCAGAACTCCAGACTCCTCCCTGCTCTTCAGATGTGCTCAAGTGTGCTTGCACCTTTATGTTCTTCCATGTGGAGGTCAGAGGTCACTACCCTTTTATATTGTTCCCCATCTTTTTATTAAAATACTTTTTGTTTGTTTTCTCTTTTGAGGCAAGGTCTTGCTGTATAGCTTTGGTTGGCCTGGAATTGACTATGTAAACCAGGCTGAACTCAAATTCACAGAGATTCCCCTGTCTCTGCCTCCCAAGTGCTGGGATTAAAGGCTCCCATCACCACATCCAACTTTCCATCCTTTTTTTTTTTTTTTTTTTTTTTGAGATAGGGTCTTTCACTGAACCTGGAGCTTTGGTAGACTGGCTACCCGCAAACTCTGGGTGATCTTCCTGTCTTTGTCCCCCAGTTCTGTGATGACCGATACCCTTCACCAAGCTCATCTTTTTACGTGGGTGTTTGGTGTCTGAACTCAGATCCCCATGTCCCTGCGTTCTGTTTTCAAGGTCAATGCTGTAATCCTTATCTAGATAAGAGGGCAGCCTGGCTGCACCATCTGTCACTCTGCTGGTCATCATAAGCACACGCTCAGTCTAAAAGCATGCTCTCCCTTCTTCCCTGACGTTTGTCAAGGGAATATGAGTAGCTGCCTTAACGTACTTGAACTTCTAAACAGGCTCTCAGGACCAAGTCTGTGTAACAGCCAGTACTTAAAACAGTCCATTCAAACACACCCTCATCTTGACTTCTGGAGGAACAGGAAGGAGCAGGATAGCACCCCTACCCCCCTACCACCCCCCCACACACATCCCCAATCCCTGCCAGGCCACATTGGATCCAGCCAATGGGCCTCAGGCTGCTTACCTCTGAAACGAAGCCCAGAGTCACTCAGGACTCTTTTCTATGGAGCACAAGCATCTCCTGCCCTTGGGGCCTGGAGTGGACGGGATTGCAGTCAGCATCTGGACAGAGGGTCAAAGCCCTTTGCTGGTCATGGCTTATCTTTGCTGTCCTTTGGATTGGAGCTCATTATGGGATGTTCTCCTTGTTTATATCTTCTCTTTTTTTGTAATAGAAAATACATATTGGAAATTCTTACTGTGACTTAGAAATTTATGTATCATACTAAGAACCATAGACGATTTTAAAATGCCAACAAGGCCCATGATCTTCTGTTGACTGTCTTTCCCCTACATTTCTTTTGAAGAAAACTTTTTCTTTCTGCTGGCGATAGGGTTGGAACCCAGGACCTCCTTCATGTTAGGCAAGCGTTCTACCCTTGAGCTACACACCCGTTCCTTCCCTTGATTTCTGACATTCCTTCGGGATGTTGTTTACTCCCTCCCTATCGCTCAACTCCGCTCCTCCGAATGCAGGCAGCCAGGCGAGGGGGTAGGTAGACTTCTCATGTTGGCTGCTCCAGGAGCTACCTTGGGTGTGCTGGTGGGCTCTGAGATTAGCTTCAAGCTCTCCTCACTGTGTCTGATGTCAGTATGGAGTAGTGATCATGTGTGAATATGAGTGTGCCTGTGTGCAGATGTGTAGTCATATGAGTGTACGTGTTTGTGTGGTTGGATTTTTTTTTTTTTTTTTTTTTTTGAGGCAAGGTCTGACTTGGAACTCACTTCAAACTTGTGGCAATCCTATGCCAGTCTCCTGAATGCTGAAGTTATGGATTTGAGTGGCCACATTCAGCTTTCTATTGAAAATGTGACAGAAATTTCTAGTTTCATGCTGGGCCTAAGAGGAATGGCTAAAAGGTGTGTCTGTTTTCTGGATGCCAGGAGATGAGGCTGGCTTCTTCTTCTTCTTCTTCTTCTTCTTCTTCTTCTTCTTCTTCTTCTTCTTCTTCCTCTTCTTTTTGTTTGAAGTTTATTTATTTTATGTGTATGAGTTATTTTGTCTGCATAGATAGATAGATGATGGATGGATGGATGGATGGATGGATGGATGGATGGATGGATGGACCACATGAGTGCCTGGTGCCCTCAGAGGTCAGAAGAAGGCATCAGTCCTCTGGAACTGGAGTTACAAATAGTTGGGAGCTGTCTTGTGGGTGCTGGGAACTGAATGCAGATCCTCTGCAAGAACAAATGCCCTTAACTGCTGAGGCATCTCTAAATGTGGTTTCTTTCATTGATCCTAGAAAAAAAGGAGGCCCACCCCAGACATCATCCAGTGTTCCTGACAGAATCCTTCCTCTAAGCTGGAGAAGGAATGTAAGTTCTTCTGCTAGAAAATACCTGCTGAGACGGGGAAAGGTTAGCACAGTCTTGCTCTTTCTCCTGACAGTTTTGGGGACTGGATCTTTGGCCTCATACAAACAAGGCAAGGGCTCCACCCCTGAGCTACAGCCCAGCCCTGGCTCTACATTTATCTATTTTCTCACTTGTGCTTCAATTGTGCCATAAAAACCCAGTTCTTCCTCTCCCAGACCCAGTGGCCTCGGGTCTACTTACTGTCTCTGCAAATTGCTCTAGACATTTCACCTGCACAGAGGATGGCTAACGTTGTGTGTCGGTTTGGTTGTGTTGAAGAACCCAGGTATCAAGTCAAAATATTTCTGTCAAAGTATTTTTTTTTAAATGAGATCAGCATTTCTCTGCAACAGGCTTGGAGTAAAGTAGATTAAACTCCACAGTTTTGGTAGGACACCTGATCAGCTGGAGGCTTGAAAGCAACTAAGACAGGGGGTGCTGTAGCTCCCCAGTTTTCCCTCCCAGCCCCACTCAGCAGGTGTGAGCCAGTTGTTCAAAGTTACCCTCTGTATCATCTGCCCTGCCCACCACACCCCTCTCTCTCTGTCCCTGTCTGTCCCAGTATTTGTCTGAAACAAATACTTGAGATATTCCGCTTGTAAGAAAAGGTTTGCTAGGCTCACAGGTTTAGAGGGCTTGGCTCCAGGTAGAGTGGATGGTGGCGTGGCCTTCAGGCCTGTGTCAGGCAGGACATTGTGGCAGAAGCCCACGGCTGGAATACAAGGAAAAAGACAGTGACAGAGACCCCGGGGGCTTACATCTAATGGCTCATCCCAAGGGATGGGAAGCCCTCCAAACTTTAGGGGGGCCTCACCTCGTGAAGACTCTACCACTCTCCTGTCGAGGCAAGCTGGGGACTCTGGTGTGGAGTTGTGGGTCTTTAGAAGATATTCCAAAATGCAGAGTGTTCAGGTTGCTCACAGGCTCTGACGGTGGTGTACATTGCATGTACAGACTCCGTTCAATCCTTTAGGATGCGCTGCTGTTTGGATTTCTGCCTTCTAAGTCTTCCTGGTCCCTTGTCCCCCATCCTCACTTCAGATCTCAAGCAATCCTCCAGTAGAGGCCTGTGGGAACCCTCCTGCCAGCCTTGGTTTAGGGCCTGTAATCTCATCTGATAGGCTGTGCAGGGGCCAATCAAGGTGTGCCTCCTTGGTCCACTGTCACTCTTAGTGGTAATGCATTCTTTATTTAAAGATTTATTTTATTTTATTTATTTATTTTTGTTTTTGTTTTTGTTTTTCGAGACAGGTTTCTCTGTAGTTTTGTGCCTTTCCTGGAACTCACTCTGTAGACCAGGCTGGCCTCGAACTCACAGAGATCCGCCTGCCTCTGCCTCCCGAGTGCTGGGATTAAAGGCGTGTGCCACCACCGCCCGGCTAAAGATTTATTTAAAAAAAAAAATGTTTTAAGCTAGGTGGTGGAAGTGCATGACTTTATTCCCAGCACTCAAGAGGCACAGGCAGGCAGATCTCTGAGTTCGAGGACAGCCTGGTTTACAGAGTAAGAAGTTCCAGGATAGCCAAGACTACACAGAGAAACCTTGTCTTAAAGAAAATTCTTTTAAAGATGTATATATTTTCATATTTTGTATATGTGTGTTTTGCCTGCATATGTATCTATGCACCATACACGTGCAATGCCCGAGGATGCCAGAAGAGAGCACTGGGTCCCCCGGAACTGGAGTTACAAGTACTTGTGAGCCTCCATGTGGGTGCTGGGAATCAAACTGGAATCCTTTGGAAGAGCAGCCAGTGTTCTTAACTGCGAAGTCATGTCTGTAGCCCCTTAAAGATTATTAGATGTGTACATTTCTGTTCTCAAGTATTATGTTCACCATAGACATGCCAGTGCCCTTGGAGGCCAGAAGAAGGCACCATATCCCCTGGAACTGGAATTCCAGGTGGTAGTGAGCAACTGTGTAGGTTCTTGGAATTGAACTAGAACCCTCCAGCGGAGCAGCCAGCGCTAACTACTGAGCCATCTCTCCAGCCCCCAGACCCTGCGTTCTTAAAGTCAGGCTTGGTCGCATCATCCCTGCTTTTTTCATGAAAAGCTGCTATCTAGGCAGCAGGAGTCGGTGTTACTGAGGCATTTCCAGGAAACCCCATTCGCTGGTGGCTGAGTCTTGCCTCTGTGTCATGAACCAGTCTCAGGAAGCACAGCTGTTGGAGGGTTGGAAAATATTACCTCCACAGGAGTGTCCCACACCCCCAGGAGGCCACAGGGCCTAGACTGTGCTTAGGCATCAGCTCCGTTGGCTGCAGAGTCCATAAAGAAGACAGTCTGCCCACTGTGTGGCTGCTGTCATATGAATGGGCATTCATCCAGTGTGGACCGGCACCCCCAGTTCCGCTTGTTCAGTCCTCCTGAGGCACGCACGTGACTCGTTCCTAATTGCTGATGTTCATTTGTCACACATCTGGTGGAATCGGAGAACACAGGCTCTAGAGCTGTCTTGGCTTGAATCCTGACTCCACCTCTTGTCTCTAAGAGATGGCTCCGTATCTCTGGGTCTCAGTTTCCTCTCTGTCACCTTGGAACAATTGAGTTACACATCTCTGGAGGAGACTGTGAAAAGCAGTAGCACAGAAGGTCCCTTTCAAATGATGAAGCAGTTAGTGGTGTGGACTGGTATGTAACACAGATGATACAGGCCTTGCTCAGCATGCTCAGAGTCTCGGGTTTGATTGCTCAGCACCACAGAAACCCAGTACAGGGGTGCCTATCACCCAAGCACTCCTGAGGTCAAGTTCAAGCTTGTCCTTACCTACATATTGAGCTTGAGGTCAGCCTGGACTATAGTCATCTCAAAAACAAAGCAAAACAACAAAAACATGGCACACAGAAAGTACGCAGTGAGTGGAGTGTGGCTTTAACTGCAGCACTGGGGGGCTGCAAAGAGATCTCGAGTCTGGGACCAGTCAGGTTATACAGGAAAGACCCTGGAGAAACACACACACACACACATACACACACACACATACACACACATACACACACACACACATACACACACACACATACACACACACACACATACACACACACATACACACACACACATACACACACATACACACACACACACATACACACACACACATACACACACACACACATACACACACATACACACATACACACATACACACACATACACACACACATACACACACATACACACACACATACACACACACACATACACACACACATACACACACACATACACACACACATACACACACATACACATACACATACACACACACATACACACATACACACACACATACACACACACACACATACACACACACACACATACACACACACACACACATACACACACAGAGAGAGAGAGAGAGAGAGAGGAGGAGGAGGAGGATATGGAGAAAATTGCATTCGTTTTTGTAAGACATAAAATTGTGATATTTATAATGACTGGTTATATAGTGTATAGTCTTATCTCTTGTCTTCACTGTAGATTTTCGTACTCATAGAAATCTTGCCTTAAAGTAGATCCTTGTAAAAGAGAATGTTGAGTTGGGCAACATGAAATTGCCAATTTTTAGGTTAAAAGTGGCCAAATACAAGCAATTCCATGAGGTTTTGCTTAATATTCTTCTCAAGTGATGTTTTTAGTTGTATTCAGAGAAAAAGAAGGCATCAAATGAATGATACGTCCATGATCAGCATTATGCCATCAGTGTAGACTGCAGTAATTATCAGCGCCTGCACTAATTTTGAATAGTCAAATTATGCTCTGTGTCTATGCATCCTAGAGCTGAACAGTACCTAAGAGATCATTAATCTAACGTCATTTTTAAGATATGGAAATAGCATCTCAATGAGGTTAATCACACATCCCGGACTGGAACTCCCTTTTTTTTTTTTTTTTTTGATTTCCAATTCAGCGTTCACTGGATTTTGTGCAGCCGTCCTGAGGCCGCGTGCACACAGAACAGCTTGATTGTAGAGAGCCCTGGTGGCTGTCAGATTTGCATGAAAAAAGAGGCGAAGAAGCTGCAGTTCAGCCGCAGAGTAAATAACACCTAAACGGAAACACCGGCTGCTGAAATATTACACACTGGCTTGGGAGTTTTGCTCAGTTCGTCACTCCTAGGACATAACGTGTTTTACAAGCGACCCGGGCAGGCCGCCTCCTGAAAGACCAGTGTGTTTTGCTGGACTCTGCCTTCCTTGTTCCTGAAGCAGTGAGGCCACGCCCACCAATGCCATACAGATGAGGGAAAGAGCTCCAGGGTCTTTGCACTGGGCCCCTTTCGACCTGCAAGACAGCCCAGCACTGCCTGCCCACCAGGGAACACCTGAGATTGCCCACTGTTAGAAACTCGTGAGCGTCGGACACTCCTACTTAGGAAACGTTATGCTTGTCCAGTTGAAACCTGACTGAACCCGTCTTATTCCTGTGTGAGGGGAACATCTCTGACTGTAACCATTCCCCTCATCCCCTGGCAAAGATTAGATGGCTGGGCTTTCCCAAGAACCGGTGCACATGCTGGCTTGTGAGGCAGATGACCTCAGTGGCTGAGCAGAGCATGCTTTAACATAATCGGTTTCTCCTCACACCGACAGTGATGTAGCTGGTAACCTAGACGAATGTTACACCTACCTACCTACCAGGGCATGTAGACACCCTCCGTGGCAGGTCAGACAGGGTGGAGAGATGCACCTCAAAAGGTTGCTTAAATAACAGACTAAGGCTTCAGTAAGTGCAGACAGACAGACGGTGGGAAACCCCGTGTCTTATGCATCCACACTGGGTCCTTGTACCCAGTGCTCTGTATTTCCGTTGGTGGGAGAATCTTCGAGGAAGTCCTCTGTTTCCTTTCTGTCTATAGCTTCTTCCTACACAGGGTGATCCTGTGATGCGGCCAGTGGATGGAGGAATGTGTGTGCCGTGGCATGATGAGGACTTCGTAATCAGTCGAGGTGGACCTATGTGATGGGAACTGGAGTGCTGTCATCTGTCACCAATTAAATGGTGGCAGAATGACATTATTAAACATCCGCTTAGTTGGATGAAAGGGTCTCCCTAGCTGGCTGTGCTTTTGAAATGGAGCACCCGGTGAGGCGCAGCCAGGACAGCCTCTGAAGTCATTACCACCCATTAGCAGCTGGGTGTGAATTGGTTCATCAGCCCTGGGCCCTGAGCTCGGCGGGCCTGGGTCTGGCTTAGTGGTGGGCGGCAGGACATACCTAAAGGCAGCAAGCATAGCACTTTACAGGGGAGGGAGCCAGGGAACTGGGAGGGGCAGGCTCCAGCAAACCCCTGCTGGCTTTTTCAAGGCTTCTCTAATCATGAGCCTGTTCTTAGACCCCACCCCCAAGGCCAGGGCTATTCATTTATCTGTGCACATCTGCTTTTCCATCTACCCTGTTAAGGAGAATTGCTCAGAAATGGTCCAAAAGGGCTGCTCTGCGGAATACCCTTTCAAGGCAAGACGGGACAGCTTGGCTTTGCCAAGCTCCTACCCAGCTCCCTCCACAGCCACGCAGTGTGTTGGCGGTAGCTGCCTCTCCCAGGGATCCGGTTCTAGTCAGATGATGCCTCCTGTGGGGGTTCATGTGCGAATATTTGTATGTTTGTGTGAGCACACACACGAGTGTCCCTGTCTGCACGTGTGGGTCCTCATGTGAGTGTGCTTATGTGTATTTGTGAGTACATATAGTAGGGAGCCATTTGGTTCTAGCTATTTAGTGTCTGGGGAAATGATGGCCCCAGGGAATTGTTTTTGCATAGTTAAATGGGATTTAAGAAAACTGTCTTAAGAATAAATTGTTAAGAAAAACAAAAAGAAGAAGAAGAAGAAAGAAAGATAGATAGATATTGTTACAACAACCCCAGAGTTACTTAAAGAGACCATGTCTGAGGACAAGGGGTCATGTGCCACACTTTTCTCCAAAAGAAACTATAGAAATCTCAGGCTGGAGAGGCCATTCTGACTCCCTTGCCGAGCCTCTGAACCTCAGTGCACCTAGCTTCAGCTTGTGTCCAGTGACTCTTGGAATCTGGCTGCCAGCTCCCGAGGCCATGGCTGCAGCGTGGGAGGAGTGTTCTGCCCCTACGCGCTCTGTTTCCATCTGCAGCCTCTCCTCCGTGGCTTTTCCTAACTTGGTTATATTGAGCACAAATCACATCTTTCTCAGCACAAAATGAAGCCAATGAGGTTAAGCTGAACCTGTGTGGGCATTTCTCAGGCTCAGTGAGAAACACCCTTTGCAGTGTGTGCCCACCTCACCGGGGAGTCTGAATAGTGAGTGCCCTTATGAAGGTCTGTGTGATCCCCATGGTGGCTCAGGACCTGGCATGCAGCCCAGGGCTGCTCCAGGCCCGTTACTTGCCCAAGGCTGAGGTCACACATGTCACCCCAGAGCCAAGGAGACCAGCCAAGCTTTCCTTCAGTCCTGATCGGGGACTCGGAAGGAGGGGAGGGTGAGGTCAGCCCTGTTGCCACTGCTGAGGACAAGAGGACTCTCTCAAGCCATCCTCCTTTGCCTCGGATCGTCCCTCTTTCCACAGACATGTTTTCTTTTGTTGATGTGGGATGTGGGAACCTCTTCAAAGTCTTGCACATGCACAGAGAACACCCCATCGCTTGCCTAATTCCTGCTCGTCTTCTTTCCTGCATTTGCTCTCCTGAAGAAAATAAACAAAGCACACTAGGTAAATGAACAGAGAAAAAAAAAACAGAATAAATGAACCTCTAAATGTGTTAGCCTAACTGCTGTGAGACCAGATTTGGGGTGAGAGGGCAAAGAGAGGGTGGAGGCAGCGGCCACCCTGTTTATGTTTTTAAGCCTTCGACTGTGAAACTGATTCTTTCATATTTTTTTTTCCTTTTGGGGGGAGCCTTGTTTTATGGGGTTTTCTGCTCTATTATTATTCATAAACAAATATCCATTAACAATGGCGGGGGGGGGGCACACAGACAGGAAGGGAGGAAGAAAGAGTTTCCGTGGAAAGAGAGTGGCTACAGACTCAGGAGGTTGGGGGCACAGAATTGTATTTTCTCCTGACTCTCCTCTGGAGTCTCGAGTATGCTGCAGATAACTGTGCAATTAATCTTGACATGTAAAAGACTGGCCAGAATGCTAAACCCGAGGAAAACACACCTCAGCAAAATCTTACGTGACGTTAACATAAAAAGCGTGGAACTGGAGAAGGGATTTAAATTATTGAAAACAATTCTAGCACCCCACCCCCATTTTCACACATCCTCATGCATTTTTTTCAGTCTTCATTGTTTTATGTTGATGGGGGGGGGCGGTGAGACTCCAGGAAATAAGGTCTGTGTGGGGGTGGTTTTATTTCTTTATTTCCTCCATCACTCTGTTTTAAGGCTTTCCCAAGAATGTACTCCACTGTCTCCTTGCGTAATTCGGTCAAAGACACAACACCCTCTATGCTGGGGGTCACAGCGTTGCATCTATCTGGAAATCTCTTTTCTTTAGGACATTTCCCAAAAAAAAAAACCCCACACCCCAGCTTTTGCCTGGAATCCAGCAACCTCTGTCCTGTGTCGTCTAAACCTTTCAACTCCCATTAATTATACACTTGAGGTCTCAAAAGCTGGGGAATGAAAATCCCACCCATAGGCTGTTCTCAGGCAGAGCGCTCTGTCGATTGTAAATTGGTGTAAAGCTGCTGGATGGGAGACCTGAAGAGCGGTGGTAGCCGGTGCCACCCGAGGGCCTTCGGCTCGGCTACCAAATCTAAGTGAGCCGCTTAGGGTAGGAAAGAAAAGTCTCGGGGGTAGTTCCAGGGGCTGGGGGCTCCTAAACAGTGAAGTACCTTTCTTCAAATTTGCACTTTCATGGGCAATTGAGCCTCAAACGTGAGGGAAATACACGTAAGGGGGAAACTGAAGCATGCTCCGAGTGTAAAAGCCGGTTAAAAAGATGGTCTGGACTCCTAACACGACACAAAGCCCTCAGGTGAAGACCCAGACCCCATGCATTTCCCTTCCCTCCTGCCGGAGCTAATTACACTTTCCTCTTCAGTTCGTGCATACATCTTCCTCCCGCTCTGGCCTCTTCCTGGTGCAATTAACTGATTAATGAGCATGCGTCCCTCGCCTTTCTCCTCGGCATTCCCAGCCCCGCCCACCACCGGCAGGCAGCCACCATTGCTGTTTTTAATGTTTGCCTTGTGTCCTCTGCTTCCTCGACAAACGCATTACTTTGCGCCGCACTGTTTTAAGCGCACGTGGATGGCATACGTGACATTCTGTTTTGCTTCTTTTTTTACTTTTATTTTTTCACTCCTGCTTTTGGGGTCCACTGGGTCTGGTGATGAATATTACAGGTGGCTGCTAACTGCTCCCACATAGCTTCTAGCTCTCACCAAGAGCAGACAGGCATCCCCCGACACAGTGAGCATCCCTCGCTGTGCTCCCTGGTGGAAAGGAGCAGCAATCTTCCTAAAATAAATCTGAGCACTGGGTACGCAGATGCTGCTGTGCCGCGGAGGGGGGCACGTGTACACTTGCGCACACCCAGTGTGCTGAGGATCACTCCGTGGCCGCCGCTTCTTTGTTCTTGTACGAAGAGCAGCAGCCTGAGCAATACAATATGAACTTACTTGGGATTTTGCCTTCGTGTCTGGCAGGGAAAATCTCCACATCATTATTTCAGGTTGATTCACCGTTTCGTGGCACTGTACTCTTTTTGTAAATTTCTTTAAAAAAAAAAAAAAATCCAACCCGGAAAGGTAGCACCAAATCCCACGCTGGCTGAGGTGCTGTTGACACTGGATAGCTGCTGGGAGAGAAAGTGTCAGTTTTCTTTAATAATGTGACCTTTGGTGGGTTGACCACATACCGAGGCAGGCCCCACTTCCCAAAATAGCTAGGCAACATAAACTCCACTCTGTGGGGAAAGAAGAAAAGAAAACAGACAGAATCTCAAAGTTGAATGGGAAAGGATTCAAGGGTAGTAGGGGCGTGGGGGGGAGGGGAACTGGGGCAAATAAGTCCAAAAATATAAAGAAGAAATGAAATTGTTTAAAAAAAATTGAAATCTTAAAAATAAAATTAAAACAGAGACACCAAAACCTCAAAAAGAACACAGCTTGAATTCTGATTGATATCGAGTTGAATTTGTAGATCAACTTAAAGACAATGGAAAGCATTTAAAATACTAAGTGATTCTACGCGTCTCTTGGTCCTTTGTTTTACTTTTTAAAGCTCTTCATTTTGCAATCACTTCCAGCCTTGTGAAAAGGTTGCAAAAACAGAACAAAACGCTCACAACATTTCCTTTGCCCGGTTTCCCCAGCAGCACACACGTCAGTCAGAGAAGGTGGTTAGCGCGCACCCCGCTCACCAGCGTCCCACCTCCACAGTTAACATGGCGTCCTACAGCTCTCTAAGCACAGACGTCTCCAAGCTCAGCAAGTGGCCTCTTCTTGTCCTTTCCCGGGCCTTAAAGGCAGCTCTGCCCACACGTTTAACTGCCATGCGCCCAAGCCTCCTGCCCTCTGGGACATATTCTCAGGGTCTCTCTGCCCGTCACAAACTAACGACTGAGGTAGCTGAAGAAGGAATTCATGACATACCATTTTGTAGAATGCCCCTTTTTGGATTTTCTGATATCTCCTCTGAATTCAGGTTGTATCCCTCCCCACAAGAATACTGTATAAACATGGTCAAAACACAAAGCACACAACATCTGTATGTATGAAACACACTTATATTAAAAACCTACTCACGGATATTCTGAAATTAAAGTTTTCTCGTGCATTCTGTATTTTGAGAACTACGGATGTCTATGCATGTGTGACTGTGTTGGGATACAGACTGCATTATTTGGCATCTCTCCTTGACAGAGAGATTGGCTGAGATGCTGTGCATGAGTTCCTCCGTTGAAAAGTTGTATTTTTCTTTTTTAATTAGTAAGTCTATTACAGAGATATTCAGAATCTATATGAATATCCTACTTCCTAAGTTTAATCTCCATTCTGACACAGAGCAATTATTCTAGTAGCATTTGCAAAATGGAGACCTTATATACCCGTTATTCCTTTTATGTTTGTTAATTGGGATCCTACTCTGTGAAATAGCCATGCATTCCCCTTGGTTGATTTCTTTCTTTTTAGTTTTTCGAGACAGGGTTTCTCTGTGTAGCCCTGCCTTTCCTCGAGCTCTCTCTGTAGACCAGGCTGACCTCAGACTCAAAGATCTGCCTGCCTCTGCCTCCCAAGTGCTGGGGTTAAAGTCATACACCATCACACCCAGTCTTGATTGGTTTCTTTTTTTAATTTATTTGTATTTTATGTGTCTGAGTGTTTGCCTGAATACACGTCTGTGCACCACGTGTGTGCTTGGTGCCTATGGAGGTTAGATCCCATGGAACTGTACTTACAGATGGTTGTAGCTACCATGTGGGTGCTGAGATTTGAACCCAGGTCCTCTGCAAGAGCAGCCAGTGCTCTTAACTGCTGAGCCATCTCTCCAGCTCTGATTTCTTTATTCAACTACATTTTTTTTTGTCAAAACAAACTTGTGGCTATTAATTTCACCACATTGGACGTAATCTGTTTTGTGGAACAATTGTTTGGATGTGGGGGTATGACGGACGCCTCTGAGAAGTGCTCTGCTGGTGTCCTCTGGGCTCTTCACTGTAAGGTAGGATCCTCTCGCCTCCCACTTCCTCCTGGAAACAGCCCTGGAAACAGCCTCCCCTCAAAGACCTCCTGACTCACTTCCTGGGAAACTTAGCAAAAAGCCGACTGGGAGGTGGAGGCAGGAGAATCAGGAGTTGGGTGTCCATCAAATGCTAGACCATGTCTTAGGAAGGAAGAGAGGGAGGGAGGGAGGGAGGGAGGGAGGGAGGGAGGGAGGGAGGGAGGGAGGGAAAGAGGGAGGGGAGAAGAAAGATTAGAGAGAGGAAGGGAAGAAGGGAAAAGGGAAACCAACATTGGGAGTGGAGAAGCAGTTCCTATTGTGCTTTTTAGTCTTTCTATAAATATGTGCTATTTTTAAATTTCCCATTGGCCATTGCAGGTATTGAGAAGTGCTGTCATTTTCTTCCTCCCCTTCTCCTCCTCATCTTCCTCTTCTATTTTTGTTTTGTTTTTCAAGACAGGGTTTCTCTGTGGAGTCCTGGCTCTCCTGGAACTCACAATGTAGACCAGGCTGGCTGCAAACTCACAGATCCACCTGCCTCTGCCTCCGGAGAGCTGGGATTAAAGACGTACCGCCACCAGCCAGAAAGAAGTGCTATCGGTCTCATAGAATGTCTTATATTTAACATCAAATTTAAAGCCTTGAATCAAATGCCAGTAATGAGCTCTCTTCACTTCCCTTTCCCTTTCACCCATTTTTCTCTCCTCCTTCTCTCCCCTCCTCCCCTCCCCTCCTCTCTCCTCTCCCCTCCTCCTTCTCTCCCTTCCTCCCCCTCTCCCCTCCTCCCCTCCTATATCCTCCCCTCCCATCCTCTCCTCCTCACCCTCCCCTCCTCCCCTCCCCTTCTCCTCTCCCCTCCCCTCCCCTCCTTTCCCCTCCCTTCCCCTCCTTTCCCCTCCCTTCCCCTCCCCTCTCCTTTTCTTATCAGATTGGCCAGGGTTAATGTTACTATGTAAAAACATATAGACGTGAAAATAGACATGATTTCTTCCAGACTCAAAGAGAATGCATCAAAGCTGTTGACAGGTGTTTGCTTTAGACTTTTGACGTGTAATCCTTGCTAAATTAATGAAACTTCTTTGATCTAGGCTGCTGCGAGAGTTAAAATAATTTAGTCGTAAATGAGTGTTTGTCTCTTTAAATATTTTATCTTGTATGTTGACTTGTTGACACAATCGTATAAATCATATTATTACATTTTGTTTACTACTGCTCTTACTGTGCAGTGACGAAGATTAAACCCAGGCCTTACACACACTAGGCGAACTACCCCTGGACTCTACCCTCCCTCGGCTTTAATTTGTTCTCTACCTCAACTAAGGAGAGAAAGATACCGACTTTCCTCATGTGTATCCACCCTGCAGCCCTCTTTAGACTCAGCTACAGTAAACTGTAACCTTGTGTATCATTTTGTTTGTTTGTTTGTTTTCAAGACAGGGTTTCTTTGTGTAGCACTGCTCTGGAACTCAAGCTGTAGCCCAGGCTGGTCTCAAACTCAAAGATCCACCTGCCTCTGCCTCCCAAGTACTGGGATTAAAGGCGTGTGCCACCATCGCCCAGCTATAACATTGAATTTTTAAATTTTAATTAACTTAGTTATACATGTGTGTGGGTCTGAGTGTGTTTACTTCCGTGTGTATGCAGGAAGTCAAAAACGGAAGTTGAATTCCCTGGAGCTGGAGTTAGAAGCAGTTGAGAACTGTCTGACGTGGGTGTGGGGAAGCAAGCTTGGGTCCTCTGGAAGATTAACCCGGTGCTCTTAGCCACCGAGCCATCTTTCCAGCCCCCCTGTATTATTCTTCCACACCTCCTTATTTTTAAATATAGTATTACTATTTGCAAAGCAGAGGACTGAACCCAGAGTGTGTGCATGTTAGCACCCTCTTACTGAGCTGCAACCCCGGTCTTTCCTTCTCTTGATTGGTAATATATACATATACATATATATATACATACATATACATATATATATATAACATATTTTGAAATCATAAACATTTTTCTAAAATGAAGGTTATGTACTTCTGTGTGTGTGCCTGTGTGTGCATAGCGTGTACACATGTGTCGGGGTATGTGCACGGCTGTGCTGAAATATGCAGAGGGGCTGAACCCAGGACTTCCTGTAGGCTAGGCAAGCACTCTACTAAATAAGCTATATTCCCAGCCATGCGGTCACTTGAGTTTTGAAGAAAGAATGAATATAATTCAATGGGGGGAAAAGTAATCTTTTTTAAGAAAGAGTGCTGAGACAAATGGATATCCACGTGGAAAAGAATGGAATTTGACCCTGTGCCACATCATACATAAAAATTAACTCGGAGCAGGAAGTAGACTAAAAGTAACGCTCTAAAACCCATAGAAGTCTTCAAAGACAGGAGAAATGGATCTCTGTGGCTTTGGGTTCAGCAGCGGTTCCTTGGCTGGAGCACCACAGTCATAAGTGATCAAAGTCTGAAAAATTGAACTTGGTCAAAATTGAAAACTTTTGCTGTGGTCTGGTGGCAGCCATGGATAATCCCAGGGCTCGGGAGGGGGAAGCAGGGCAGCTGGGAGTTCAAGGGCAGTCTTGGCTACACACTGAGATAGAGGCCAGCTTGGGCCGCACAAGCCCCTCCTCAAAAATAAATCAATCGCGGGGCTGGAGAGAAGGATAGGGGCTGAGGCACAGTCTGCTCTTCCAGAGGACCTAGACTGGATTCCCAAGACCCACATCGTGGCCCACAACTATCGGGAACTCTTGTTCTGGGGGAATCTGATCCCCTCTCTGGCCTCCCTGGGAACCATGTGTGCATGTGGTGCACAGACATACATACATACATACAAACAGGGAAAACACCATATATATTAAATAAAAATTAGATAGATAGATAGATAGATAGATAGATAGATAGATAGATAGATAGATACATGGGTGGGTGGGTGGGTGGATGGATGGATGGATGGATGGATGGATGGATGGATGGATAGATAGATAGATAGATAGATAGATAGATAGATAGATAGATAGATAGATAGATAGATAGATAAATGGGGACTGAAGAGGTGGCTGAGCGGCTGATCCCATGCACTTCCTGCTCTTCCAGAGGACCTGGTTTGGTTCCCAGCACTCACTCAGCCAGCTCAACATCAGTAACTCCAGGCCTAGGGGATCCAATGCCCTCTCTGGCCTCTATGGTAACTGGGACATAGCCACATTCAGACATGCATATACAAACACAGACAGAGGCACACAAATAGAAATAAAGCAAATCCTTAAAGTTAATCAATTAAACTAAAACTTTTGTACTTCAAACTTTTATCCTCAAGAATGTAGATGAACACAAAGATTGGGTTGGGTTAATATATTATTAAATCTTATATTTTGTAAGGGGATTATATTTAGGGAATTTTACAACTCAGTAGTGAAAAGACAAACCTAATTTAAAATGTACAAAAGGTTAGAGTAGGCATTTTTCCAAATGGCCGCCAAACATGTAAAGAGAAGCTAACAATTACTAGTCACGAGAAATGTAAATACAAACCACAGTGACGTACCACCTCCTGCCTCCCAGATCAGCTGGAATCAAAAGGTCAGGTGACTAGTGGGGAGAGGGTGCTGAGAAGCTCCACACGCCAGGGACATGACTGGGGGGAGAAAAGACGGGGTAGGCACTTGACAGCTTCTAAAACGGTGGACATGGAGTCACCTCATGAAGCAGCAAGACAGGGTCTCCTAGCCCAGGCAGGTCCGGAGCTCAGTGTGGAGCCCAGGCTGATGCAGACATCAAAATCCTCCTGCCTCTGCCTCCAGAGTGCTAGAATTACAGATGTGCCTCACCCTGTCCTGCTTGCGGCCAGGCAATTGTATTCATAGGAGTATAACCAAGAAAAATAAAGCCCACACTCCCACACAAATTTGTACACTACAATCCACAGCCCTGCTTTGGGTAACAGCCTCAGAGTGGAAATAGCTCAGGTAACAGCCACCCGACAAGTAGAAAAACAAAATGTGGCATTTCTACCGACTGGGGCATCTTCGGGCAATGCGAAGGAATGAATGATTGACAGAAGCTACAACACAGACCTGATTTGAAAACGTTATACCCCATGGAAGAAACTAGTTACAAAAGATCCTATCACGAATCACTTTAGGCAGGCTATCTGGAATAGGCTACCTGTAAATAAACAGACAGTAAACCCAGGCCTGCTGGGGCTGGAGACAGCGGGGTGAGGTTGGGAAGGGAACTGGGAAGTGATGGTTTATGGTTTCTAGGGTAGTGAAAATGTTCTAAAACCAGACTAAGGCAATTATTGCGCAACTCTGGAAACACCAAAGCCTTGAAAGGTAGATGCACTCTAACGGGTGAACTTTATAATCTGCAAAATTATATCCCGTAAAACCTGTAAAAAATGAAAGGAACTCTTGATCCTCTGTGCCCCCGTGTGTGTGTGTGTGTGTGTGTGTGTGTGTGTGTGTGTGTGTGTGTGTGTTTGTGTGTGTGTGTGTGTGTGTGTGTGTGTGTCAGAGGACAGCTTGGAGTCTGTTCTCTGCACGCTGTCCTGTGACTTCCTCACATCAGCAGGTAGGTTACAGAGCGGGAACAGCCGTGGAAAAGGCTCCTGGGAAGGGCCTTTACCCGCTGATCTTTCTTGCTGGCCACAGCCACTTCTATTTTTGGCATGGTGAGGTGAGAGGGCCTCGTCTGAGCCTTGCCCAGTTTCCAGCCTGTCCTTGACCTGTCTATGTATCCACTTCACACACACACTCAAGACAATGTATGCTCTCTCCAGGTGAGAGCGGTGTTGGCCACATATCCACAGTGCTCCTGTCCTTGGGGCTTCGGTGTCTGTGGTGAGCTTTGGTCTTCTCAACTGACCCATCTTGGAAGGGATGGACCAATGTCCCCAACTACCATCGATGCCCCAGCATCACCCATGGGTGAGTCTGTACTCTTCTTAGAGAGTAACACCATCCTTTGCCTCTTACAACACCCTCAGACTTAAGTTCTTTTATCTCAGTTTTTTTTTTTTTTTTTCAAGACAGGTTTTCTCTGTGTTGTTTTGGTGCCTGTCCTGGATCTCACTCAGGCTGGCCTCGAACTCACAGAGATCCGCCTGGCTCTGCCTCCCGAGTGCTGGGATTAAAGGTGTGTGCCACCACCGCCTGGCTTATCTCAGATTTTAAGATGCTAGGTCTCTCTATTCCTTATTTCAGTGTTAATTCATAATCCTCATATTTTCAACACTCCATTGACTTTTGCTCTCAGTGTGCTTTTTTGGTGTTTGACCCTAGGGAGAGAGGTTTCTATGTTCGGCCAGTAGATGGATCCTATTCAGACTTACAGTTAGTTCACTCCGATAGTTAATGTTTTTCTGTGTCGACCTCCCTTCCCATCCTTTGTTCCCGAGCTCTGCCACGTAGGTCACACTTTGCTTGGCTGGATTAGAAGTAATGCATTGTTTTTCTAGCTGCTCCTTCTGTTTTAGGACATCGTCTCCTGGGTATGTCCTGGCTGTCCCTAAGCTTACGATAGTGGTGTGACCTCCTGATAGCAGAGGTCCTCAGAGCCGTCAGCTCCTTCCCCTCCCCTCCCCTCTGCTTTTTTTGCTCTGCAGAGTTGAAATTCTAGATTTTTCTAAACTAATAAATGTCACCAAAATGCTTGTTTCTCCTTGATTTATTGTCTCATATAGTAGTTTCTGGGGATATTTCTTTTACTTTTATTAATTTCCCTCCAAAGCTGTTTTCTTATGAAAAGTGGATTTTGGTTTAGTCAACTGCCTGAGATGAATCTGAGAGTACTTTTATTATGCCTTTGATTTTTGCTCACTGGAGAGCATGCTCTCGTTGTCCCCAGCAGCTAAAAGTGCAGTTTGTTTGTTTGTTTGTTTATGTATTTCAGATGTGCAGGACATTCATCTAGAGACAACACCCTTCCCCTAGCTGTTTAAGAATCTTGCGCTGTTGCTCCTGTGTCCAGCGTCACGTTTCCACATCAAAGGGCAGCCTGGCTCTCCAGCGTGGTGGGTTGTCCTTCGCTCCTGAAGGACTTACAGAATTCCCTTTGTATGGGACAGGCTTGGTTTCATCACTGTCCTTGAGTTTCACTTTCATTCCTTTCTTCTTATTTTTGTTTTGTTTTTCTAGTCTGAGAAGAAGTCTTTTCTTTTTTGAAGAGGGGGCAATGATTCCAATTCCACTGACCTCCCCTGATCTTTGTAGCCAGACTCTCGGACTCTTGGTCTCCCTCCTCTATCCTCCGTCTCTCTTTTCTCCTTTCCCATTATCCTCTGGGAAAATCCCTCAATCTAACCTTGCAGCTCAATCATCTTTAGCTGTTCCTTTCTTTTTCTCTTATTTGTGTTGAATGGTCATTGTTTCCACTTTTTGAAAATACTCTAATTACAGTTTGAATTGCAACAATATTATAATATGTATCAAAATAACAAATGCCTATAAAAGTAGATTAAGATTAAATTAATTTCATATATTGAAAGTGTAGGGGTCAGAAATTAAGACAAATAAGACATCATTAAATACACATGGTTTTCATGCAAGTGTGTGTGTGTGTGTGTGTGTGTGTGTCTGTGTGTGTAATTGCATATTCCAGACACATCCCCAGTCCTTTCCAAAGCCATCTTCTCAGGGACAAGGACTTTTCTGGAAGCCTTTGGAATACTGATGATGGGTTGTCACTGTGCATATAGGCACCTTCTGGAAGCGCCACATGGGTAGGAGGGGTGACTGTTCCCAGTGGAGGTCAGTACTTTCTCCGGTGCTGGGAGAGGGACAAGGGTGTCACCGAGCTTCAGCACAAGGGTCAGGGAGTAAGTGGACAGCCCGGGCATGCGGCTGCAGTGGAGTGTGTGCAGTTCACGTTGGTCAGCTAGTACAGGGATTCAGGGACACAAACGCAGGCCAGAGAAAGACTCCGAGTAACCTTCCCTCCTTATGGAATCCATTGCGGAATTAAACGATGAAAAAACAGACTCTGGCTGACAACATGGTAAGGGTAATAACGTTCACCAGACACGGGCTGTGTTTAAGACATGGCTAACTCTTCACGATCATCCATTGGCTTACTCTTCCCAAACACAGTGAGCACTCCATCTAACAGTTGATCTGATAGAGAACTGCGTGGAATTGCACATGAGCAGGTGTGGAAATGTCTAGAAGGGTCAACACCAATGCTTACCTCTCTATAACCTTTCCAGGAACTGAGAACAAAAGTGCTTGTCTTAAAATAAATGGAAGGAGAATTGTAGTCGGAAATAGAGTGGAGAAAAAAGACAATTTTTAAAAACTTTTGTGGCCTCACAAGAGTTTCATTTCAGTTTATTGGAAATTAATAGAGACACTGATATATATTTTACCGATGAAAGCAAAACATGCAGTCAGCTCCTGTGTGCATTCATGTGTATGCACATATGTGGTGTGCACATGCACACGTGTGTATACATGTGTATGTGTAAGGTAAGTGAGTGTTTGAAGATGTGTATTCACATGGACGTATGTGTCTCCTGCTTGTGCATGCGTGTGTGTGCGCGTGTGTGCATGCGTCTATGTGGTGTCTGCACTGCTGTCATCCACCAGCAGAAGAACTCTGAGGGCATCAGCAGCTGCACCAAGAATGATAGGGTTCCCATCCCAGCAAGATGGCTTCTGCCCTGGGAAGCAGAACCATTACTACCACGTCCCACTTAAAATAATAACACGATTGGAAAGTAACCTGGCTGTCACAAGAAGGCTGGACACACTGTTATTTGTGCAATTTTGTCCTATACCTTGCTGCTGCTGTTATTGTTATTTATTATTTTGCAAGGTTGGAATATAAAAACAAAACAGCACTATCATTTCCCATTTTAAAACATAACAAAAACAAAAAGTCACAAGTTCAAGGCCAGCCCAGGCTACATAGCAACACTACAGTTCAAACAACAACAAAAAATGGGCTGAAGAGATGGCTCAATGGTTAAGAGCACTGGCTGTTCTTTTGGAGGTTCGATTCCCAGCATCTACACGGCAGCTCACAACTGTACAGAGCTCCAGTTCCAGGAGATCTGGTACCCTCTTCTGGCCTCCTTGTGTACCAGGCAGGCGCATGGTGCACTGACATTCATGCAGACAAATATATACATTAAACAATAAAATTAAATTTAAAAAAACCAGATCCAAAATCCCAAAACTTCCACAAATACAGATTTCTGAACATTTTCCCTAGCATCCTACCTTGTAAAACTTCTGAGCCTTTCTCTCCCAGGATTTCCTGGAACGCTGAAGACTGAGAAGAGTGGGCCGGGTTACCTTCCTCCAGGTCCGTAGGGGTGATGGACAAGCCCGCTGGGTTTGTCCCTCAGTTCCATCCGACTAATGAGCAGCCCTACACAGAAGAGCAAGTGTCCTCTCCTCGCGCCTCAAGGTTTATAGGCTGGCCTTTTCCCCTTTCTTGCCTCTGCCTTCTGTTCATAGCTGTCTATGTGTGAGGACCCAGGAACACCTGATGCGGAGATGAACCGGGTACAGCAAGCTTTACCCAAACCCTCTGTATTGGTAGGAGAGCTTCCTTGCGCACCATGGAGCCTGCTAAGCCCCGATGGGCATGGCAGAACTCCAGGGAGCAGGCACTGATGTGCCGGAAGGACCCTCTTTCTGTTGACTGGGCTCCTCAGTCTTTGTGCTTTTATACCAGTCCACCAATGATGCCTGTTTTCTCTACAATCAATGGCCACGTACAAGAAATCCTTTTAGGATTTAGAATGTCTTAGGGAGGGACTCCCCCACCCCACCCCCACCCCCGCCGGGCAAATGTTTTCCAACAAGTCTTAGACAATGTGAGTTCATAAACAGACAGAACGGAATGGATGCCGTGGAAGGGAGTCTGGGTATAGCCGTCTCCAGAAAACTTTAACATTTTCTTCAAAGCCGTGAGATTTCTAAGTCAGTCTGTGTAGAGACCACATTTGTGTGATATGAGGTGAATCATTTGATTCCTTCAGTCTCAAGTTCCCCCATTTGCAAATGACCAAGTGACTTCTACAGCTGGATGTGACCTGGAGAGACACACACAGCCGCCAGCTGTGCCTGGAGGCACACGCTGTCACGAAACAGCACAGCTTGGGTGAGGCGACAGAGTTGCTTTTCTCTTTCCATGAACCTCTGCAGATGTAATTCTGAACGGTTTTATTAAACAAGAAACACAGAGCCAAATGCAGAGTTAAAAGCCCCAGGGGTCAGAGAGCAGTAGCCAAGAGTTGAGACCAAGATTGCCTTCTTACCACCAGCTGCTGCTGCCGTCCTTCCCCTGAGAAAGAGACCGACTTCCTGTGTGTCTGTATTTTTATTGACTTTCTGTTCTGCCTTCTCATTGGTTGTAAACCCAACCACATGACCTCCTCATCACTGCCTGTCTATACAGACCTCCAGGTCTCTATGGTTGGTATTGAGATTAAAGGCATGTGTCTCTAAGCTGGCTGTGTCCTTGAACACACAGACTCTGTCTGCCATGTGATCGGATTAAGGACATGTGCTACCACTGCCAGACTTCTGCTAAATGGCTTACTATTAGCTCTCACTCCCAGGCAACTTTATTTATTAACATACAAATAAAATCACATTTCAGCACAAATAAAATATCACCATAAACCTCACTCCAGTGTGAGGCGGGCTGTGTCAGCCTGTCCTTGTGCCCTTCATATTTACCACATTCTTCTCACAGTGACCAAATAGGAAGACGGAAGGATTTTCTCTGTCTCCTACTTTGGTGGATACCCTCCATCATGATGGGCGCAGCTCCTGGCTGTGGCTCTGGGAATGTGTGAGGAGGATTGCTCACATCTTGGCTGTGAACAGAAAACAGACACACAAAAGGAAATAAAGCCAGTCTATAAACCTCAAGGCCTTCCTCCAGCAACCTGCTTGCTCCAGCACACTTAAAGGAGCCACAACCTCCTGGTACAGGAACACCAACAGAGAACCAAGCACTGAGAGGAGTGTGTGGGGGTGGGGTCGTTTCACATCCAAACCCTAACCTGTCTGTCATTCTTTGTAAAGGTAGGGAAAAAATGCTGCCAGATTATTTCACAGATAGTGGAAGAGCAACTTGATGTTAACACCCCCTGACCCACTGACGTTCAGCAGGCAGGGGAGACCTCTGTTATCCGGACCTGTGCAGCCTTCACACCCACACCTGCGAAGTGGACTTTCTTCACCTTCATGCCCAGGTTTCTGTGGAGGTGGACATTTTTCACCCAGGTTTATTATGCCCCTGTTTCGGTGGGGAGAGCCTGGGATACGTTATGTGCCATTTCGACAGAATATGCAGCTTTCTCAGCCTGCTTCTCAAAGCTGTTGTGCATCAGGACCCCGCTGGCCTTTTTAGAGCAAGCATAGTGCTTTCCCTAATTTCCAGGGGGGTTAAATATAACAAGCCAAAGAAATGTGAGCTGGAATGATAGGTCAATTTAACTAACCTCAGATGGTTGCAGAAACAATTCGCTGATTCATTGAATCTGCCAAGCACAGGATTTGGAGTATTTTTCTGTTAAAGGAGAACCATTGAGTATCTTATCGTTTAATTGGAGAATACCTGTTTATGGTCAGTTTCTGTTTGTTCCGAATAGTCCCTTTGTCTCCCCCTGCTCTGCAGATTGCTTTTTTAGGGGGGCAGTGCCTGTGTGCAGGCACCATTTCTAACATGTTTTTATACTTAGAGTTTTGACTTGAGGATATTTATGGACAGAGACTCAGGTTTCAGCGGGTGGGAGGAGAAGAGCTCCGTCCAATCAGAAGGCGCGCTGGCTCTGGTCATTTGCATCTCACCGCCCCCTCTGCCGCGGTGCGGTGACTCCCGGAGAATTACGGATGGAGAGAGGACGCAGCCCCGCTGAGGTTCCTTTGGACTGCCAGGCTGCCAGGGCTGCCGGGGTCCTTACTTGATCGATGTTTCAGGAGTGCATGAGGCGCTTAGGCCAGCCGAGCTGTCTGGCGACTGTAAAGTCGCGCCCATCACGTGATCGCACCTGAGGAAGACACGATGGCAGTGAGCTTTCTGCTCCCTGGTGTCCTTGCGCTCAAATACACTGACTGACAGCTTGCTATTTCTCTTTGGTGCCGTGTGACATCAGGACCCACAACAAGACAAGCACGTATGAAAATGCTTTTAATGCAAATCCCCCCCACCCTTTTTTTTTCAAAGGTAATGATGTTCTAAAATTGGGAAGCGTGTAACTAGGGTCAAAACTCAAACCCAAACAAAAAGACATTAAATAAACCTTGAATTAGATGTACTCCTTCTTCCTAGATTTTCTGTACCATAGAGGTTTTCTTAACAAGCTATTAGAGGGGCCCCTTTACTTAACCATATTTCTAGCACAGAGTTTCCAGCGTTCCATGTTTCCAGCTTTGCAATGCTATTTGGTCGCCTCCAGATGCTGACTTGCCAATAATAGGCCTACGGTGGAAACCAGATCTTATTTGAGGATCTGCACCAAAGCCCAGAATGAATGCCAGATCAGAGACAGGAACCTTCCTGAACGGCCCCTGGGCTTGGGCACTGTCGGATCCCGGGGAATGATTCTAGTGGGGAATTCACCTCCCAAAATGCTGTGTTAGTATTTGTTTACACGAGGCCGTCTACAGGGAAGAAAAGAAAGCTAGAAAAGAAAGCTCAGATACAAATGCCATGTGTGCCAGACACACCCAAGCCAGAGAAGGGAGGAACGCACGTTTAACAGAACATGTAAAGAGGGGGATGGGGGCACGGGAAGGAGATGGTGGATTCCCGGCACACTGCCTTCTAGAATTCTCTGAAGCCCTCAACTCTTTTCATCTGGAAAGGTGCCTGGTTCCCCCACCCTCTCTGCAGTAACTGTCTTCCGGGGAGACCCAGCACTGCCCCCGTTTGCTTCAGAAACGGAAACAACGATGCCACACAGTTTTTGCGGCAAAAGTGAACAGGAAAATTGAAGAGAGATTGAAGGTCTACATATAGCTCGGGGACCTCCCGTCCTCCCCTTTAAGACCTGCTGGAATAAACCATGACAATTTTATATTTAATTTTGGTTTGCAGAAATGACAAAAACCACCATGTAGAGAGACTGAGAGTGGTGTGGCTTCTGCCGGCTTGCACCAGATACATCGCTCTTCATCCCGTCCCCTAGAGTGAGGTACAAAGCCGAGGGTCACTGAGTGGCTGCCAGACCCTTGGGGTTTTCTGCAGCCCTGGCATGGGATGGTAGCCAGGGACGGTAGCACCCGTGGCATGGAAGAAGGAGGCTACTGGTAAAAATTCAGGCAGGACACATATCTGGAAGACTTTTAGTTTTATCTGCCACTAAAAGGCAGCTGAGAGCCGTGCCTGGTTCATGATACCTTGGTCTGCAAGCATGTCAAGTCGGCAGACCCATCTCTAAGTCCCTGTGCCATATCTAAACGCGGAAAATGCTACATCTGCATGATCGATGGAGTCTGTCATCATCAGTCACCACTGTGGTGTGCTTTCCAGTCCTCAGCCCTGGGTAGGGGGTTGGGGAGAGCTGCAAGGGCCTGGTTGTGAGGAGCGGCTCTGATGTGCAACCGTCACTGGGAAGTGGGCGTGAGAGCTGTTTCTCCTGGATCTTCGGCACCCTTGGCGTCATTACCGTGACGGCAATGATACCTCTGTCTTTGGCACAGATGGCTGTGGGATCAAGTATGATGAAGGTGGGTGAGGGCAGAACTCCTACTGGAGACAAATGCACCCACCCCGTGGCTGGGGCCCCCCCAAACCAATGCTGAGACAGATGTACGTGCCGTGCTCTCATAAGGAACCCCACTATGGTGTGAGGGAAGATTGAAGGGGGGGTTAGACTGAGGCACAGTTGTCACACAGAAGGTGGGGGACAGGTCAACACCCGAGGTCAAGAAGGCAGGCAGGGCAGGCCTTCCAGAAACTGGTCGTAGCAGCAGCCCTGACCCAGCAGGTCAAGTGTGACCATGGGAGTGTCCAATGGAAAACCACTGGGGGACACTGGGCCAGAGTCCCTGCTTTGTAAACCGGGTCAGCTACCCTCTGCAGGCTCCAGAAACTGAGCCTTCCTTGTGCTCGAACCCAAGACAGCATGCCAGGGAGGACTCCGGGATTTTCCTTTCTTTCCTGTGTTGTCTGAGATGTTGCAGCCATTCTGGTGAGTGTAGATTTTTTATTGAGTTAAGTTCTCTGTACAGAGTAAAATGCAGGGAGGAGCTTAAGCAGAAACCATGGAGGAACACTGCTGATCGGCTTGTTTCTGGGTACATGGTCAGCAACCCTTCTTATACAGCCCAGGGTCACCTGTCCACTAGAGATGGTACCACACAGAGTTGACTGGACTCTCCTACATTGATTAGCAATCAAGGAAATGTCCCACATATCCACAGGCCAGTCCAATGGATGCAATCCCTCATTTGAGGGGTTCTTTCCTGTGTGTCATGGGTCTAACTGAAGCTAATTATGACACAGGATAAAATGTAGTGTTTACAGATGAGAAAACACATAATACCTGTCTTTTCTGTGCCTGGTTTATTTTGCTTAGTGTGGTGATCTCTAGTTCTACCCATTTTTCTCTGAAGGTCACAATTCATTCTTGTTTCAATAAAATTCCTCTGTGTCTCTATACCATACTTTATCTGTGTGTCTTGTGGGTGGACGTGCAGGCTGATTCCATATCTTAACTTGGGTGAACAATGTTTCGATAACCATGGTTGAGCAAGGGTCTCCGGAGCGTGCTGACTTGGGAGTGCTTTGGTTGTACACCCAGGAGTGATGTCACCGAGTCACCCAGTCCTTCTGGTTTAGTTATTAGAGAAAATGCCAGACTGATTCCCATAGTGAGTGGCTGGGTGAATTTGCATTCTCACCAGCAGTGAGAGAAAGTTCCACACACATCCTCACCGGAAGTTCTTGTTTTCTTAGGGGTCGCCATTCCGACGACCGGGCTGAGGTGGAATCCCAGTGGTGTTTTCATTTGCATTTCCTTGAAAGCTAAGAACGTTGATCTTTTTTTTTTTTTTTCATATATCTTTGGCCATTTTTACTTGGTCTTTTGAGAGCTTTCTGCTCATTAGCCTATTTATTGATTGGGTTTTGTTGTCTCTCCTCCCCCAACCCCTGCCCGAGACAGAGTTTCTCTGTGTAACAGTCCTGGCTGTCATGGAACTCTCTCTGTAAACCAAGCTGGCTTTGAACTCACAGAGATTCGCCTGCCTCTGCCTCCTGAGTGCTGGGATCAAAGTCGTGAGCCACCACTCCCAGATGGGTTTTTTTACATAGATGTTAAGATATAAAAATATTATCCTTCTGTCAGATGTATAGACAGATTTTCTCCAGTTCCGTGTGTTTTCTTGCAATCTATGAATTGTTTCCTACATGATGCATAATAAGCTTGTAACTCTGTGAAACCCTGTGATCAATTACTGGAACTACTGGCGTGGTGGTGTTTTATTTGTGCTGAAATGTGATTTTATTTGT
This sequence comes from Peromyscus maniculatus bairdii, assembly GCF_049852395.1. Taxonomy (NCBI): domain Eukaryota; kingdom Metazoa; phylum Chordata; class Mammalia; order Rodentia; family Cricetidae; genus Peromyscus; species Peromyscus maniculatus. The sequence continues at coordinate 74,429,166 of NC_134870.1, read as the reverse complement.
ATGTTAATAAATAAATTGCCTGGAGATCAGAGGTAAAATCGAGCCATTAAGCAGAAGTCCAGAGGTGGTGGCACACACCCTTAATCAGATCACATGGCAGGCAAGTCTCTGTGTGTTTCTTATTTACTAATATTGTTTAGAATTTCATCAACACACTGGTGTTTGCTGAGCTAGTGGAATCCTTTTCGGAATGTTCTAGCCTGTGCCTGCACCTGGGAGTATTTACCTGATCTATTCCTTTAATAGTCTGAATTTCTAGTCTTACAGGAATGTATTTGATCATTTTAAATTGATTTTTGTGCAGGGTTAGAGCTGTAGATCTAGTTTCATTCTTCTACCCATGGATACCCAGTTTTGCCAGCAGTATTTATTGAAGTCCCCGCCCCATATGGTCTTGACATCTTTGTCACTAATCAAGTGGCTGTGGCTGTATGGGATTGTTTCCAGGTCCTCCATTCCATCCGTTGATCTACTTTTCTGTTTTTGTGTTTGGGGCACTATGGGTTTACAGTACAATTTCAAATCAGGTGCTATGGGACTTCCAGCATTGTGTCTGTTCTGAGTGCTTTGCCTATTTAGAGTCTTTTGTTCTTTCACATAAATTTCAGGATTGGTTTCCAGTTTCTGTAGAGAATGCCATTGGAGTTTTGATGGTGCTGGCATGGACTCTGGATTGTTCTTGGGTCTATATCCATTTTCATAATATTGACCCTACCAACCTCTGTGTGTATGTGTGTGTGTGTTTCTATCTTCTGTCTGTTTCATTGTAGCAGCCTTTCCCCCTGTTGGTTAGTAAAAGTCCTGGGCACTTGACTTTCCTGAGACTGTGGTGAGTGGGTTTGTTATCCTAATTTCTCTCTAAGCATGTCTGTGATTGGTATGTGGGACATATATTGATTTTTTTGGGCTGACTTTATATATGGGTGGGGTTTCTATTTGAGCCACAAGCAATCCACATTTACTTTTGCACGTGTGTTTCATTTTTTTGTTTGTTTGACGTGGTCTCTTTATAAACCCCAGGGGGGCTCAGAATGTGCTTATGTATCCTAGGCTGGCCTAGAACTCTGGATCCTCCTGCCTCAGCCTCTTGAGTACCACGATTACAGTGAGATGCCACTTTACCTAGCCATACTGATTCTTCATGTGCCTTTTCCAGGAGGGGGCGTGGTTTCACCATGTTGTCCTGGAGGCTTAGTTTCCGCAAGTTTTTATTGCTGTGATAAAGTACGCTGACAGGAAAGCAACTTGGAGGGAGAGAGGATTTACCCTGTTTACATGCTATAGTGCATCACAGAATGGAAGGCACAGTGGCAGGAGCTTGACTCAGCTGGTCACATCACATCCGTAGACAAGAGCAGAGAGAAATGATTGCATGCACACTTGTTTGCTTTCTTGTGTTTAACTTGATTTCTCTCAGACGGTCCCACAGCCGCTGCCTAGGGAATGATGCCACCCACACTGGGCTGGGTCTTTCTATATCAATGGACTTAATCCAAACAGTCCCCCACAGACATGCTCACAGGTCAACGCAGAGTAAACAAGCCCTTATGGAAGACTCCTTTTCCAGGTGATGCTACGTGGTGTCAAGTTGACAATCAGAGCCATCAATCACAATCCACCCCTTGTGAACTTTACACATGAACAAGTCATTTCAAAACCACATCCTGCAAGGTGGTGGTGGCGCATGCCTTTAGTCCCAGCACTTGGGAGGCAGAGGTAGGCAGATCTCTGTGAGTCTGAGGCCAGACTGGGCTACAGAGAAGTTCCAAAGGAAAGGCTCCAAAGCTACCCTGTCTCAAAAAAACAAAAACAAAAACAAACAAACAACAATAACAACAACAGCTAAAACCAAACCCATGTTCTTCCCCTTCCTTTCCTTGTGTTAGTTACTTTTCTGTTGCTCTGATAAAATATCATGACCAAAAGCAACTTAAGGAAGAAAATTATTTGGATTGCAGTTCCAGGGTGCTAGAATCCATAAGCCTGGGACAGCAGTTGGCTGGTGGGAGCAGGCAGCTGGCTGCTCATGTATTTGTCAACATACAGGAAGCAGAGAGAAGCTACAGATCCTCAGAGTCCTCCCTGGTGAAGCCTTCCTCTTCCAGCCAAGACCACCACCTCCAGCAAGGTTCCACAACCTCCCCAAACAGTTCCACTCACTGTGGACCAACTGTTCAAATACACCAGTCTATGGGGGGACATTTGTCATTCAGATCACCACAGCTCGCAGTCTCATGTTCATCTCATAATGTACCAGACAGCCCAGCTTTTAAACCTTTCTCAGATCTTTAAAAATCCTGACCAAGTCTCTTATACACGTCTCTTGCAAAGCAACAAACAAGTTACGTGTTCCCAGAGAATTATACCACAGGGGGAAGCATGATCACTCCAGAAGGGAAGAACAGGCCACTCCAAGTGGACAACCAGTCCCTGGCCTTTGAAACCCGACTGCCTCTAGCGCCTCTGCCGATGCACACCGAGGACCCCTCCTCGGGAAGCAGAGGGGAAATGGTGGGCCTATGAGCAGCCTAGCCTCTCCCTGGCCAAGCTCTTGTGGAGCTGAAACCAGCACCCTACTCTGTGGCTGTGGTCTCTTGCACCAGCCTCACCAGGCCCGGAGAGTGGAAAGCATATGTCACCCTTTTCTTGAAGCACATGGCACCTGGCTCCGCCCAATGCCTGGTTTCCATTCAGCTTCTAAAACAGGAGCAGCATGGAGCTGAGTAGTCAGTCCCCTGCCTCCCATTACCCGGGATCCATCGATAGGCAGGGCATCAGGGCAAACCTCTCAGAAGATCTGAGTGGACCTGTGGCCTAGGGCCTCGGTCCTCAAGGACTTGAATTGAGACCTTTGTTTTGTTTACAGGGGAAGACACCCCTCCACATGACATTCTGAAATGTGTCCATGTGGTAAGGAAGGGTTCCAAGGGACACACAGAGATAAACGGAAGTGAGTCTTCTTGGGTCTAGGTGACAGGCAAAGGTCTGGCTGGTGCCCTACCCCTCCGACACAGCAAACCGGAACAGTGGATGCAGGGCCGAGCAGGATACCTCAGCCTGAACTCTAAAGCCAAACTCTCCCTCCCCACCAGGCTCTGCAGGGCAGCAGTCCTGCATGGCGGTGGCGTGTTGCCAGTCCCGACCATGACCACCGGCTATGCAGAGGGCCACGGCTCAGGGCCACGGCAGCTCCGAGCTGCCTTCCATAGGCTTATGGTCCCGCACTTCTGCGGACTAACATCCAGTGCTGAGTGAAATCGCCCACACCTCGGCCTCAAGACTCTGCACAAAGCAACTTTCAGCTCTCCTCAGCAGGAAGTGTCCACCTTTACATGCTGAAAGGTTTAGCCTCTCGCCTCTTGTCTGGAAGTATCAAACAATTAGAGATCAATGGAGACAGTTTTCCACTCAATTTTTCTTTCATTTAGCAGCGAGTGCCTCTTCCGCAGACGCGATGAAGCCTTTGATCCTGTGTCTGCAGTGTACTCCGTACCTCATTGTATTACTCACTTGATTATCTGGCTCCTATTTATTAACAGGCTGCTGGAGATGAGGATTTCCACCCCTTGAAACAGGGGTTCTCAACATGTGGGTCGCTACCCCTTGGGGGGGGGGTCAAATAACCCTTCCGCGGGAGTTGCCCACCATCATCGGAAAACACAGTTTACGAAGCAGGAATGAAAATCAATTTATTTTGGTTGGGAGGTCATTGCGGCCTGAGGAATTGTGTCACAGGGTCACAGCACTGGGAAGGTCGAGAACCACTGCTTGGAAAGGAAAGCAGACTTTCAGGAAGCTTCCGAATGCAGGTGCGGTCCTGGGGACTGGAGCACACGGGACTCTGTGGGGAGGCCATCCCTCAGATGCATGCCACACGCAATGCTCTCTGGGATGGCGGTGGCCATGGGAGTCACTCTGGCCTTGGGTGACTCCCCCTCCCGTCCTCACCTCTTCACCCAGATCTCCTGCACTTCTCAGCTCCTGGGTTCTCCCTCCTCACGCAGGCCCTCCGGCAGTGGCTCTCCCTCCCGTGTGCAGTCCTCCTCTCTTGTGTGTATCTGCAGAAGCAGGATCAAGTCAGAAGAGCAGACGGAGATGCTGCCTGCCACACCGCAGCAGCCACAGCAGCCCTGGCCACAGGTCTGCTTTCTTACCACCCCTCCTCCAAAGCACTGAGGAGGACGTGGTGAGACACCGCCTACAGGGAGCCCTCAGTGATTGATGGTTCCCCACTGATCCTTTGTCTCTCCTTTTTCTTCTGTGGGATCCTATCTGGGTATCTGGCCCCTGCTGAGGTTCCTCACATCTCCTCAGGAACTCACGTGATGGATGGCTACGTTATTCCCAATTAAGCAGTGTTGGGAGGCGAGGCTTACTTGATTAGCCCCTGAGGGCTCCACCCTCAAGGACAGACTACGGCTGTCATCTTGAGAGTGGGCCTGCTCTAGGAAGACATTGGTCCCATCTTGCTTTCGGGATGACACAGTACACGGGTGCTCAGCAGACCCGAGGACTTTCGTCTGGGAGTTCCCTAGGCTCCAGAGCTTTGAACAGTAAGTTTCTTTCTTTCATAGGTTAGCCAGACCATAGTACTGTGTCACAGCGGCACAAAAGAGGACCCTGTAGGTTGTTACCAAGGGAACCCGAGTTGGTATCCGGGCTTCCAAAACTAAAGTTTCAGAAGCCTTTCTTAAAGGGAGACGAAATGGGCTTATCTAAGGACCCAAGCGACTAGAGCCCTGACATTGGACCAAAGGCACTCCCGAGAAGCCACCGAGTTACTGTGACTTCTTCCCACGGGCCCTTTGGACGTGGTTCATCCCTTCTCAGCCACACTCTGAGGGTAGAAGGTAGAATCATGCTCCCCCCCACCCCCTCCCCAGTGTGTGTGTGTGTGTGTGTGTGTGTGTGTGTGTGTGTGTGTGTGTGTTCCTCACTCTGCTGGTGTATTTGCACAACTCTGAGCAGAGACAAGCCCCGCCATGCCTCCCCCTGCGCCAGGCTGCCCCTGAGGCACTTCCTGCTGAGTACCAGCAATCACACTCTCTTAGTGGACACAATCAGGGACTTCTGTGTCAGCTTGCAGGGGGTCTTAGATTCCTGTTAAGATAAAAGGAATTGCTGAGGGTGCCTGAGAACAAGCTCGTTTTTATATTAAAAACACAGACAAGCCCTTTAAACAGAGATAACTAACTGCAGTTAGCTCCCCAGAGCCCAATCTCGTCTTTTCCAGTAACTGGTCTGCTGGCCGATCCAGTGAGTTCCGTCCTGGCCTTCAACTTGCTCAACGAAAGGAGCTGGAATAGGGATCTTGGGGTGACAAAGCAAATATTCCATCCAGGGTAGTGTTTTCAACCTTGCTAATGTAGTGACCCTTTAATACAGTTTCTCGTGTTGTGGTGACCCCCAACCATAAAATCATATCATTGTTACTTCGTAACTGTAAATTTGGTCCTGTTGTGAATCATAATGTAAATATCTGATATGCAGGATATCTACTACTGTGTGAAGGGTGGTGAGGCCTGTGTGAGGGGTGGTGAGGGGTGGTGAGGCCTGTGTGAGGGGTGGTGAGGGGTGGTGAGGCCTTGTGTGAGGGGTGGTGAGGCCTGTGTGAGGGGTGGTGAGGGGTGGTGAGGCCTGTGTGAGGGGTGGTGAGGCCTGTGTGAGGGGTGGTGAGGGGTGGTGAGGCCTGTGTGAGGGGTGGTGAGGGGTGGTGAGGGGTGGTGAGGCCTTGTGTGAGGGGTGATGAGGCCTGTGTGAGGGGTGGTGAGGGGTGGTAAGGCCTGTGTGAGGGGTGGTGAGGCCTGTGTGAGGGGTGGTGAGGCCTGTGTGAGGGGTGGTGAGGGGTGGTGAGGCCTGTGTGAGGGGTGGTGAGGGGTGGTGAGGCCTTGTGTGAGGGGTGGTGAGGCCTGTGTGAGGGGTGGTGAGGGGTGGTGAGGCCTGTGTGAGGGGTGGTGAGGCCTGTGTGAGGGGTGGTGAGGGGTGGTGAGGCCTGTGTGAGGGGTGGTGAGGGGTGGTGAGGCCTGTGTGAGGGGTGGTGAGGGGTGGTGAGGCCTGTGTGAGGTGGCCGGTAGTTAAGAGGATGAGGTGGTTTTCAGAGGTCTAGACATTACTGTGGAAGCAGGCGTGAGGAGCATGGATGGGCTTGTGGTTTGCCTCTGATGCGTTTCCATTGTTCACCCAGTTGTGACCTGCTGATTGTGAACTATCGGCCTCCAAAGCCAATGATAATCCAAATGTCTCCAAGCTGAGAAAGTCTGAGGGCCTAGCCTGACCTCTTAAAATCTCTGAGAGGCCTGGCTTCGGGAAGCCTATAAGGCTGAGGCCTGGCCTCCTGAAGTAAGTGTGTCCGGTCGAGGCCTGGCCTCTGGAAGTCACATGGACAAGGCCCAGCTTTGAGAAGTTGCCTTGGCCTCCGCATTGCATAGCTTCTGTCTTCATTGTGGCAGCTGTGGCCAGGATGGCAGAAAGCACAAGAGGCCACACCACTTCAGAAAATGCTCAGTGGAGTTCAGAGAGAAGAAGAAAGAGGTCAGGAGCTCTGCCAAACTAGAGAAGACGGGCCCTGGTACACGCAATACCCGGTGAGACATTTGTGTGAATGGAGAGCAAGGAAGCCAGGAATCCAAACTCACAGGGAGGGACGGAAGTCGAGGTGGGACTGACCTCTCAGGTGAACGACACTGAAATTGTTAGGATGTACCTTCATGTCTACCCACCCCAAATGCAGTTTATAAGTGTGACTGTCCATTTTTGTCTCTCCAAATGATGTTAGTCTATGACTCTTTCTGCCACACCACTAGGCTATCAGACTTTTTACAGCATGTGCTTGCTACCTGAAGACATGATCTGTCCTCCAGGAAAGCAGAGTCACAGGACTAGAGTATCTCCAGCAGGGTCAAGAGGTTCTTCTGTGACGATAGGGACACCCAGCCTTGGTGCTTTGTTCCCAAGCCATCTACAGTTCATCCTCTGGTCCTTTCTATTCCTTTCTTGGGCATCTCTTGTGCTCCATTGTGCCTTCTCTGTAGCCAAAGTCTTCCCTTAAGCGAATACGTTTATTTCAGTGTTCTTATTGGTAACAAGTTTTTAATCAGCCAGTTCTAATCACCCTTGCTGAGGTAGTTTCCAGGGGGCCTGGAAGAGGAAGGTCTGGACTCCACACAGCCCCCAGAGTGCGGAGAAACACAGCACTGGCATTCATCCGCCATCACAACGGCCGAGGGCTGGGGTACCACCTTCTGCCATGATTTGAACAAAACTGAACATTCCCAGCGGGGCGGCGGGCCACAGACGGCAGAGGCACGGAGGTTGTGGCCCAAGAAGCATCTGAAGTCTCCCACAAGTGAGCCATCAAAATGTTCACACACAACCCTTGCCAGCTTCAGGGGAAGTCAGACCTGTAATTTCACATGCGTGCTTGTACGTCTCTGAAGTCACAGTGTCTATTCAAGGTGTGGCTAGCATCCTTCTGCCTGTGGAAACCGGGGGCACTCCTAATCCCTTCCCGGGGTACTCGGATATCAAAAGTCACCTTCTGTTCAGAGGAACAGAACACCTGTTGAGCCTGGCCATTGAAACTGTGTTTGGGAAGCACTCCAAAAAAGGAGGGCCTACTCCCAGCCTGGTGGAGAAGCATTGTCTTCTTGCCCAAGACTCTTTCCATCCTCTGATCCCCATTTTCTGTATTTCAAAGATGATAGAAATGTCTGTCCTTATACTCCTTGGGGACACTGAGGAACAGGATAAAAAATGAAGGGGATGATGGGCTCTGTGGATTTCACATCCACGTAGATGCAAAGGATCACATTACCTTCTCATATCAGCCGACACATGACACACCCACTTCTATTTACTTATTACTGTGCACATATGTACTCAATGTGTGTCTGTGTGTGCATGTGTGTATATATGCCACGGTGTGTGTGTATATATGCCACAGTGTGTGTATATATGCCACAGTGTGTGTATATATGCCACAGTGTGTGTGTATATATATGCCACAGTGTGTGTGTATATGTGCCATAGTGTGTGTGTATATATGCCACAGTGTGTGTATATATGCCACAGTGTGTGTGTATATATATGCCACAGTGTGTGTGTATATGTGCCACAGTGTGTGTGTATATATGCCACAGTGTGTGTGTGTATATATATGCCACAGTGTGTGTATACATGCCACATTGTGTGTGTGTGTGTGTATATGCCATGGTGTGTGTGTGTGTGTGTATGCCATGGTGTGTGTGTATATACATGCCACAGTGTGTGTGTGTATATGCCACAGTGTGTGTATATATGCCACAGTGTGTGTGTGTGTATATATATGCCATGGTGTGTGTGTGTATGTCACGGTGTGTGTATATATATATGCTATGGTGTGTGTATACATGCCACAGTGTGTGTGTGTATATGCCACAGTGTATGTATACATGTGACAGTGTGTGTGTGTGTGTGTGTGTATATATATATATATATATATATATATATATATATATATATGCATGCCATGGTGTGTGTGTGTATGCCACGGTGTGTGTGTATATGCCATGGTGTGTGTGTATATACATGCCACAGTGTGTGTGTGTATATGCCACAGTGTGTGTGTATATGCCATGGTGTTTGTGTGTATGTCACGGTGTGTGTATATATATATGCTATGGTGTGTGTATACATGCCACAGTGTGTGTGTGTATATGCCACAGTGTATGTATACATGTGACAGTGTGTGTGTGTGTGTGTGTGTATATATATATATATATATATATATATATATATATATATGCATGCCATGGTGTGTGTGTGTATGCCACGGTGTGTGTGTATATGCCATGGTGTGTGTGTATATACATGCCACAGTGTGTGTGTGTATATGCCACAGTGTGTGTGTATATGCCATGGTGTTTGTGTGTGTATGCCACAGCATGTGTGTATATGCCATGGTGTGTGTGTATATACATGCCACAGTGTGTGTGTGTGTGTGTGTGTGTGTGTGTGTGTATGCCACAGTGGGAGTCATTTCTTTCCTTCTCCTGTGGATTTCAAACTCAGGTCATCATCCTTGTGAGGAAAGTGTTTTCACCTGCTGAGCTGCCTCACCAGCCCAGCATGTCCACTTCTAAAGTTCAAACTACGAAGATTCCAAAACTGATGCGTGTGTGTGTGTGTGTGTGTGTGTGTGTGTGTGTGTGTGTGTGTGTATCATGCTGGACAGTTTTATGAGAACTTGACACACACTAGATAAATAGAGTCATCTGAAAGAAGGGAACTTCAATTGAGAAATGCCTTCATAGGATCTAGGTATAGGATATTTTCTTACTTATTGATTGATGGGGGGGCAGCCCATTGTGGGTGGGGCCATCCCTGGGCTGGTGGTCCTGGGTTCTATAAGGAAGCAGGCTGAGCAAGCCATGAGGAGCAACCCAGTAAGCAGCGCCCTCCATGGCCTCTGCATCAGCTCCTGCCTCCAGGGTTTTACCCTGTCTGAGTTCCTGTCCTGACTCCCTTCAGTGATGAACAACAATGTGGAAGTGTGAGCTAAGGAACCCTTTCCTCCCCAGCTTGCCTTTCGGTCATGGTGTTTCACTGCAGAACAGAAACCCTGACTAAGACATGTATGTATTTGGTTTTACAATTATTTATTACTGTTGTATGCAAGCATATGCCTGATGTGGGGGTAGGCTTGTGCCACGGTACCATATACGGAGGTCAGAGGTCAGCTCTGGGGACTGGTTCTCTCTTTCCATTTTTGTGGGTCCCGGGGATTGAACTCTGGTAATCAAGCTTGGTGGCAAGCAACTTCAACCACTGAGCCATCTTGCCAATCCATGTACTTTGTTTTTAGAAACGCCGTCTCACACCGTAGCCCATGATATCCTAGAACTCACTACGCCTCAAACTCTCATCTGTCCTCCTGCCTCCGGCTTCTGACAGGGGTGAGAGGTGTGAGCCACCCACCACACCTGGCTTCAGAAGCTGACTTTACACGAATTAACCGAAACCCACAGACTGCTCTTAGGACGTTGCAAGTTGGTTTATTGTTGCCAAGGGTCTTGCCGTGCTAAAGACGAAGTGTGGTGTTGCTCTGGCTGGCCCAGGCAACCTCGGCAGCCCAGCATGCATGCTCTTCCGACTCTAGCATGTACCCACTGTCCCTGCTTTGAAGCCTGTGAGCATCATGTGCCGCTGCTGCGACTCCATGTGTGTCGAATGGTGACGTTCACGGGATCCTGTTAAGGAGAGTCATGAGTAGCTTCCTGCTCTTGTTTCCCGTCTGAAGGCAGCTGTGGGGTTAACACTGACTGTCAACCTGACAGCACCTAGGATCAGTCACCCGGGATATACAGCTCTGGGTGGACTGTGCGACAAAACTCTTCCTGGGGAGATGTTACATACACATCTTCTCACCCCAGATAGGGATCCCATGACAGACCAAAGTACCGATACCACCGACATCCACCTTGGTGAACCCACGAGTTTATTGGCGTCACAAGAATATAGGTGAGGGGTTACTTACAGGAGCAGAAATGACTCAAAGGCGACTGCATTGCCAAAGCTCCTCCCCTGCCCCCCAGCGAGGGTGACAGCTCACAAAGCTGGGGACTTGGAGCACACTGCACAGCCTACGGCAAGCCCAACAGGTTGGAGAGTGTCCCTTTAAGGTGCCTCAATTGATCTAAATCTCTTCCAGACAGCTCGGCTGATTTATCTTTTCTTCCAGTCTAGTCCCAGGGTCTTCTTTCCTCTGAGAGGGATGCTCAGCTTTTATTGTTTACTTTGTCAGGGAGGGGCCTGGTGAATCTGGTCTGTTTCAGGGACTTCCTGGGGCTTTTTCAGTTGCTTACGCCCCTGTTTAAGCAGCTTTTCTGCAGGAGGGAAAGTTTCAATCTGGGAAGAAACTGTTACAGGAAAGGACGGCATCGTTCCATGGACCAGGAGAAGTGAGTGCAGCACCAGCCTCCGTCCCTCTACTCCTGACTGTAGACGTGATGTGACCGGCTGTCTCCTGCTGCCTGTCTTCTGCCATGACGGACTATACTCTCCAACCAGGAGCCAGAGTAAACCCTCCCTTCTTTAAAAGGCTTTTACACAGTTATGGGAAGAGCGACAAGGTAACAGGCTTCCCCTTTGTCCAAAACACAACACATAACAAAGGTATGAGGCAGAAGCACTCCCTCACAAAAGACATTTATTTTTACTGAAATTATCACTTTTCTCTTTACTTTTAGCAAGCAAACACCATGTTTTATTTCTCACTAACTACATGATTTTGTTCTCCTAGGGATATTCTACCCATGTAAGTAAACTAAACGTGACTGCAGACAGGGTCTACATCTCTGCACAGGTTTAATTAAAGTCTTTGTTGTTTAAAATGATGTTCACTGGGAGCTGGAGAGATGGCTCAGTGGTCAAGGGCACTGACTGCTCTGGAGGACCAGTGTTCTGTTCCCAGCATCCACGTGGCGGTTCACAGCTGCCTGTAACTCTGATCCTGGGGAGTCTGATACCTTCTTCAAGCCTCTGTGGTTACCAAGCTCAAAGAAGGTTACCAGGCTCGAAGGTATGGTTACAGACATACATGCAGACAAAACACTCCCACACATTAAATAAATACAGATAGAATTCCTAAGTGACAATCCCTCATTATCTTCAGTTTTCCGAAGTAGCTTGCTTCACAACTTGTTTTGTTTTTGTTTTTTTTAATTCGTACGTGGACTTCATGCATATAAACTTTGATCAATGGGAGCTGCCTTTATCAGGGTACATTTCCTCTAACCAAACCCAAGCTACTCTGGAAGAAAAGGAATTGCTGCCATTTAAGGGCTTCTGAGCACGTGGTGTTTATATTAATGGTCTGTGCAGAAAGTGCGCCAACGGGAGATATATTGTCTTGGAGAATCCCCTGCTAAGCAGACGTATGGAGAGGAGAGGGGCAGAAAGGGGAGCCAAAGGAGGAGAGGGTGACTCGGGGGACTGTCCTCTTGGTTTGTGGGTCTGGGGGGGGGTCTTCAGTGCCTAGGGCATGCCCACAGGCTGGACACCTAGGTGAGGACAGCTGATGCACAGCTGAGCGTCTGCCCCTCACAGGGCAGATAGGAACGTGGGGCAGGGTCTCCGGGTAAAGTCTCCAGGATTCTATTCTCACGGCAGGTACGCAGTCTTTGCTTGTGTGCCTTTCAGCTGACTGGACAGGGCACACCCACATTTCAGAGGACAATCTGTTTTAGTAGACGTCCACGGGTTTAAATGCCAATTTCAAGGAAGAGGACAAAAACACCAGCCACAGCAGCATGCATCATGCTTAGCAGAATAACGAGGCACACCAGTCACCCCCAGCCACGTGGATGCCCAAATTAAATAACAATCTTCGGGGCCTTGCCGTGTAACCCGTGCTGACCTGAATTCTCAATTCTCCTGCCTCTGCCTCATGTGGCTTTACAGGTACATGCCTCCGTGCCCGGCACGGGAATGAATCACCAAAAATTCTAGCAGCAGCGCTTTAAAAACTTGACCACACTTCTAGACACTCTGCGGGTTTAAAGGGGCAGCCTCCTCACAAGGCAGCCCAGCCTTGAAAATCATGAATAGTGAACATGTACACATATGTGACCCTGCATGCAGACAGTGACTTAGCCTGGCCCATCCTAACCTTGCGACATTTCAGTGTGCCCCGGGCACTAAAATGCACGCCAGTGTTGTGTCATAACTGTGTCCCGACACAAGCAGTTTGCACACAGAGAAACTGAGTGGTGAATGTTGCCCTTTTAGTACATTTCCCTAGCCCCAGACTCCCCAAGCAGAGCCTGAGGCTGGGGAGATGACTCAGTGGATGGAAGCATTTCCTGCACAAACAGAATGACCCTAGTTCATATCCCCAGAACCCATAGAAAGAGTTGGGCATGGTCACCTGGGCCAGTACTCCAGAGCTGGAGATTGAAGACAGGAGGATGTCATAAAGGGCTTGTTGTTGGACAGCCGGGCCAGTCAAAAAGGAAAGGGAAAGAGCCCCAGGTTCAGTGAGAGATCCTGTGTCATAGGGAATATGCTGGAGAGTTATATAGCAGGATGACATTTGACATGTTCCTCAGATGCCCACGTGCATGCACACACACATATTTGTTTACCCGAACTCATATAATACACACTTTGGAAAAAAAAATCAGAGCTAGGGAAGGGGTGTGTCAGAGTACTTGCCATGCTGGAACAAGGCCATGGGTTCCATTCGCAGCATGAGGGAGAATCAGAGCTAATTTACTGTCCCCCGAGAGACTGCTTTCAGAGAATTATCCAAACCCTCAAACACCCCAATCCAAGGAATCTTCCGCTCTAACCCAAATGGTGTATTTTAAAATGGTGTCAAGGTATTACACCAGCCAATTCTACAAATGCTGGACTTTTAAACCAGTTCCACAAGGCTTCAGCCCCTTAGGGAGTGAGTTCTGGTCTGGGGGTGGGATTCCTGCACAGATGGACCAAGGCTTGCCTGAGGAAACGTGGATCCGAATGCCTTGCCCGTTAAGATAGAGCTGTCTACAGAGAGGGACCCTCAGCCAGCCTAGACAGCACCCTGGGTTAGCGAAAGGGCCCTGCTGCCTTCAGAGGCTCTGTACACATGCACCCTTGCCCATCAAGATGAGAGGGTGGCCCGGGCAACACAAGCTTAGAAAGCTGAAAGATGCTTGGCTCCTCTCGGGGTGCTCTGGAAGTCACAGAGCCATTAGCAGTGGATGCAGACCTCAAGGGTGCTGCTGTGAGTTGCTCTGGGGTCAGGCAGTGTGGGAAAATAGCCACCATGCAGTAAGAACACAGTGCTCACCTCATACGGGGTCAGTTTCCTACACTTGGGACATTGACAAGGCGAGGCCTCCTTGTCCCGCTCTTCAGTCTGGAGGCCACTACCCAGGATGTGCCCCTGAGAGACAGAGAGGCAGGGTTTCTGCATCGCTCACCAGGTTCCCTCTCTGTTCTTTGAAGTGGTTCCCCCTCCATGCTTCTCTGCAGATAAGTCTTTTCCAGCCAGAAAGTGGCTGAATAAACTCTGGAATCTGTAGGGTTTACCTAAACCGTGAGTGGAGAGAAAAGACTGTGTCTTCATCTCTGTGGCCCTCAGGGTCCCGGGCAGGCTTCCTCTCCCTGGATTTCTCTGCATTCCACCCATGTGCACCCACAATTTTTTCCACTTGAGCCTACCAGGTTCTAGCTCTCAAAGATAAATTTGTTTTCAGCTATTTATGAGTTGAATTACATGAAACATAGCTCCCACCTTAAAAAGAATAAAAGATGGTTTATTCTGAGCCAAATATAAGTGATTATTGCCTAGAAAAAGGATCCAGGTGGTCCCTGAGTAGCTTGTTCTACTGTAGACGTGGTTACATGAACTTTTATATTCGCAGATCAAAAGACAGCCATGAATCACAGCCTTTAGCAAATGTATCAGTGGGGCCCTCACACAGGAAGGTCATGGGTCAGCCCAGGAAACTTTGCTAAAGGTCTCAGAAGTTACCTGATGACATTCTTAGCTTTGGGGTTGGTGGAAGCTAATGTTGAGTTAATACCTTCCCAAGGTCTTACCTGATAGTCAAAAGGATATTAGGTCACACACAGAAGTGGACAATGAATGGTTACTAAGGAAACTAAAGATAGCCTAAGATACTTCAGCTCTGGATCTGCAACATTCCAACTTCCCATACCGTGATGTTCTAGTCAATTAATCAATTTGTAGACTCTTTAACATAGGTGTGGCTTGGTGGTTGAGGGGAGGGGTACTTCAGACTGTGCGTGGAGATAGGAAAGTACAGGAAACAGAACAGAGAGGTACCGTCTCTTACAGGTATGTGATACCATCGTTTAGACCAGGTGATGGGAGGAACTACCCCCGCCCCATCCCCACACAAAGCAATTAGAGAACAAAGTAAGAGATAATAATTACATGCAAAACCGTGTGGCATAGGTGGAACACGATTTCGGGGGTTAAAAAAGAAAAGCAGAGGAGGATGGGCTTAGTTTGAGGCAACTTCATTATCACCTTGCAGATCCATTTCAAAAGACAGCCAATTGGTAAGAAACATTCCTTAAAGGGCCCGGGAGCAGGGGCTCTCGGAGGGCGGAGAATGGGCTGTGAGCAGTTACATGCACAGTCACTGCTAATTTGCATCGGATCCCAGCTCCAGGAAAATAAACACCTTCTGTCAGTGGCTGCATGTGCTCACATGCTGCAGTTGGAGACCCTGGGCCGGGGTGAGTGTCTGGGAGGTGTTCCACTGTCTCCAGAGGCCTCAGCCTGCCTTTCTTTCATTGGCTCTTCAAGCATACTAATGCCTCTCTAACGGTATTAAAAGAAATCTGTTGAGCCTCTTAGGAAGCTGCACAACAGCCAGGCTTAAAATAGCTGCGCTTCTGGCTGGCTTCCTCACGCTCACAAGGCGATTCCTAACCCACTATTGCTCAGAAGTCCAGGCAGGCTCCCAGGCAGGGCTGGCTCCACAGAACTCCCCTGTGCCAGAGGAAAAGGGGCCAGGGACAACCCAGGCATTGACATCACCATGATGAGGAGCAGAGAGCGGCAGTGAGGAGCCTCCAGGCCAATGCATGGTTCTTAGCTCTGGGACTAGGGCCCTGGGGCCAGCATGGGATGGGTTCTGCAAGGTGGACTTCCAGGATAGACCCCCTTCCTCCAGTGGACCCAATTTCTTGTACTATTCTGTGCTGATCCCCAAGTTTTAGATTGTTTCAGTAAGTTTGTACTTGACTTCACTGCCCACTCTTATGTGTTTGTGTGTGAGGAGAGAGAGAGAGAGAGAGAGAGAGAGACAGAGACAGAGACAGAGACAGAGACAGAGACAGAGACACACACACAGAAAGCAACAGAAGCAGATGGTAGATGTTTTTTTCAACTGCTCTCCACCTTGTTTTTTGGAGTCAGGATACCCAGTCTCACTGAACCCAGCTCTTGCTGGTCCAGTGAGCCTTAGGGATCCTCTGTCTCCACCTCCCCAGCTCTGGGATTGGAAGCGTGCGCCACAGAACCCAGCTTTTTTTTTTTTAAGCGCTGTATTAGTTTCTTCTTCTGTTACTGTAATAAAATCAACTTGAAGGAGACGGGTTTCTTTGGCTCACAACCCTAGGTTACAGAGCACCATGGCAGGGGGGTCACAGCAGCAGGGGCCTGAGGGGACTTGTCTCATTGCATTGACAGTCTAAAGAACAATGGATTAATGCACGTGTGCTGGCATTCAGCTCATTGTCTCCCCTCTTACACAATCTGGGGTCCCCTGCCCAGAGAACGGGGGCACCCACAATGCTAGAGTCTTCAAACCCCAACTACTGTAATCAAGACAATCCCCCACAGACATATCCGCATGCCAACCTCATCTAAACAATTGCTCATCGAGACTCTTGCCAAATGATTCTGGACTGTGTCAAGTTGACAATGAAAACCGACCAACTATGTGGATTCTGGGCAACTGAACTCAGGTTCTCGGGAGTGCAAACACATTACCAATCGTGATGGCTATACTTGGTTGTCAACTTGACTACATCTGGAATTAATGAAAACCCAAGTGGCCGAGCACCCCTGTGAGGGATTTTTTTTTCTTAAATCATTTGAAGTGGGATGACCCACTTTTAATCTGGATCTTTTGAGATGGGAAGATCCACCTTAAATCTGGGCCACACCTCCTGCTGGCAGCCTGTATAAAGGACACGGAAGAAGGAAGCTTGCTCTCTTTGTCTGCTTGTGCAAGCTGTTGCTGACAAGTCCGTTCCTTCACTGGCATTAGAGCCTACTTCTTTGGGATTCTGGCATATACTGAAGACGAGCTGAGACAGCCAGCCTCTTGGTCTGAACAACTACAGAGTTCTTGGACCATCCATTTGTAGACAGTTGTTGTTGGACTAGCTGGAAGACAGCCTGTGAGCCTTTCTACTAAATCCCATATCTACATATACACATACATATATATTATAAGTTCTGTGCCTCTAGGGAACCCTGATTAATATACCAATGGACCTTTCTTCCGGCCCCCACTCTTTATAAGTTGGCTTGAAATACTACTTCAATCAGAGTGAAACCAGAGCCTCTACTGGGAAGGATGACCATCTGAGGTAGTCATGTAGGGGGTCCAGAGGAGAGAAGAGAAGAAGCTGGGAAGGCCCACAGCTCCCCAGTGATCAGCACTGACAGCCCCTAGGGGAATCCTGGTTGCCCACCCCACATCACCAGGGCCCATCTGGAAATTCCTACACTGAGGTGAGAGTCCCTATGAGGCCACTTCCAGGAGCCATGTTTTTCCCTAGGGTGAGAACTTACGCCGGGGGTGAAGAGCCCCGCGTCTAGGATCACTGAAGGGTCCAACATCCGTGTCAGCAGTCTGTGGACTTTTTCCTTTCACAGTTAGATCTGGCAAGCGCTACGGATGGAGTCGGGTGTGGAGCGGGACAGGGAGGCTGGGAGCCTGCGCTTTGCAGGCTCCCACGAAAGCGCTCATTCCTGTGCCTACCCATTGTGTAGCCATAGGTCCGGACAGGGATGTGAGGGCTGACCCCTACATGACTACCTCACCGGATACAGACCCCCTGGGAGAAAGCAAGGAATGGTGCGCGGAGGGGAAACGCAGCACTACCCAAGCCTGGCTCGCTGCGGCCTCACCACTGAGGGTGCACTCAATGGGGGTGAACTGAGGGCGCCGTTCATGTGGCGGGCATCCGTGTCTCTCCTTCAGGATGACCGATGCCGTGTCTCATGACGTCACACTTCTCCCTGCTGACTGTAACGGGGGGGGGGGGGCTGTGCTGCCTCAGTTTCTCCTGTTGTTATGGTGTAAATGTCCCCCACAGGCCCCTGCATTTGAACACGTGTTCCCCAGCTGGTGTAGCTGTTTGGGGAGGTTGAGGGCCCTTAGGAAGGCAGAGTCTAGCTTGGAAGTAGACCTCTGACAGGCAGGCCTTGCCATTTATAGGCAGGACTTGTTTCCTCACCCTAGGAGATGTGAAAAGGCGGCTGGCCACTGCATCGACCCCCGTCTCCATGCCTCCTCCACTGTGATGAACTGTATCATCAAGCCTTACCCCGAGCTGGGCAGGGGTGGCGCAGGCCTTTAATCCCCGCACTCAGGAAATAGAGGCAGGAGGATCTCTGTGAGTTCAAGGCCAGCCTGGGCTACAGAGCAAGTTCCAGGACAGGCAGGGCTACACAGAGAAAGCCTGTCTCAACAAAACAAAACAAAACAAAACAAAAACAAACAACAAAAACCTCACCCCCAAGGACACCCGTTCCCTTCAGGGGCTGCTTGTCGGCTTTTGGGTCCCAGCCATGAGAAAAGAAACGGATACTGTCATCCCTATTCTGCTCTGCTCCAGGATTGGTCTTCAGGTCTGTTTCATCCCTACTCAGTACCCAACAAGGGATCCCCAGTGCTCTCCAGGAGCCCCGAAAGCTACCTTACACAACTACCTGCCTCCTCTGTAGACCAGGCATTCCGATGGGTACCTTCCAGCATCTTGCAGAACTCAGGAGTGTGGGAAGCTTTACAGAGAACTAGGCTGGAGCCCCGGATGCACAGATGCAGACACTGTGTGGCAGAGACATGATCCCACGGTGGCAGGTGCCTGAGCTGCCACTCACCGCTGCGCCTGAACTGTGGCCGCTCTGGAGTGGGAGTGAGCTCCACCTCTTACCCGTCTGCCTCTTTCCCCCACTGCCTCGGCTTCTAGGACCTTTCTTCTGTGCCATCAGTGTGGGGACTTCACCACGACAACATTCAGGTGCTGAGGGGATCCAATGCTGTGCTCAGCTCTGCCTCCCATGGTAATCTGTATCTATTCCATGGTAATGGATCGTGTCTCCTCTCCAACGGGGTGAGGATGAACTCCAGGAAGCCTCAATGGGGGTGCATTCCGGAGGGTGGGTCAGAGGCTACTTGGATTTTCCCTCGGGGTTTTACCTTCCTTCCTGCGAAACCACTTAGTTTACAAAGGAAATCGGTCACAAGACAGAGAGATCTCTGATTGTCTCGGGGAAGCCTTAGGGGTTTAGAGCTAGACTGCCCTGGACACTAAGGTTAAAATCCCACCAAGGACAAGCACAGCTCACGAGGAACAAGGCATCATCTTCAGGACTCACGGCAGGGTAACTTACATCACAGGACAGTTAGGGCAACGGCAGAAATTATTTAATCAGAAGCTCTGTGTGTTAGTAAAAGGGTCTGGCTGTCTGGGACACACACCGCACCACACACCACACACACACACACATCACATACACATCACATAACACACACACACACCACACACACACACACACACACACACACACCGCACCAAACACCACACACACACCGCACCACACACCACACACACACACCGCACCACACACCACACACACCACACACACACACACACACACACACACACACACACCGCACCAAACACCACACACACACACCGCACCACACCGCACCACACACACCACACACACACACACACACACACACACACACACACACATCACATACCACACACACACACACACACACACACCGCACCACACACCACACACCACACACACACACACACACACACACACACACACACACACATGTTTTGAGATGTGGTCATTCAAATAGGGAAAAATAAATAAAAGAATGAAATCACAGACTTAGACATTCCGCATCTATCTCCAGGTCTGACCGGAGCCTGAAGAACATTCTGGCTGTTGTCAAATTAAAATGCCTGTGAGCTCCACCTCCTGCCGTAATGGTTGGAAACGCAATTCAGCTGTTTGCCCGGGCCTCGGAACAGTCCTACCTCCCATTCTGCTGATGAAATGAACTCAAAGATTAGATGGTCGGGCTTGGGAACTAAACGCAGGAAACACAGAGTGCTTAGAGGAGAAGCCCATGAAGGCAATTTCCCCGAGTCAGTCACTCTGCTGTTTTATGTGTTTCCTCTCCTGGAGCTTCCGGCCAGGCTCTACCCCCCCCCCCCCCCCCCCCCCCGCCAACCCACCCCTTTCCCAAGGTGACAGAGAGGCTCCGGGGTCAGAGAAGGGGTTTTCCTGCTCTCGGCTGAGCTCTTCTCCGTACAGGCTTAACCGCCTCTGCTAGCCAGCCTCTCCTTCTGGTTAAGACACAGCAAGATGTTGCTGCTGAAGCCTCTGCTCAAAGGAGCAATGAATATTTCCCACGCAATCATGCATGCATGTGTACATGTCATTTGTGTTTGTATGTGGTATGTGGGTGTTGTGTGGTGTGTATGGGGTATGTGGGGGCGCGCGTGTGTGTGTGTGTGTGTGTATGTGTGTGTGTGTGTGTGTGTGGTGTGTGGGAGTGTGTGGGGTGTGTATGTGTGTGTTGTGTGTAGGGTGTGTGTATGTGTGTGGTGTGGTATGTGTAGGGGGTATGTGTGTGTGTGTGGTGTGTGTGTGGTGGGGTGTTTGCAGGGGTTATGTGTGTGTGTGGTGTGTGTGTGTGTGTGTGTGTGTGTGGTATGTGTAGGGGGTATGTGTGTGTGTGGTGTGGTGTGTGTAGGGGGTATGTGTATGTGTGGTGTGGTATGTGTAGGGTATGTGTGTGTGTGTGGTATGTGTAGGGTATGTGTGTGTGTGTGGTGGGGTGTGTGCAGGGGGTATGTGTGTGTGTGGTGGTGTGTGTAGGGGGTATGTGTGTGTGTGGTGTGGTGTGTGTAGGGGGTATGTGTGTATGGTGCATGTGTATGTGTGGTGTGGTATGTGTAGGGTATGTGTGTGTGGTGGGGTGTGTGCAGGGGGTATGTGTGTGTGTGGTGGGGTGTGTGCAGGGGGTATGTGTGTGGTGTGTGTGTGTGTGTGGTATGTGTAGGGGGTATGTGCATGTGGTTTATGTGTGTGTGGTGTGTGTAACGAGTATGTGTGTGTGTGGTGTGTGTGTGGTATGGGTAGGAGGTATGTGCATGTGGTGTATGTGTGTGTGGTGTGGTGTGTGTAGGGGGTATGTGAGCATGGTGCGTGTGTATGTGTGGTGTGGTAGGTGTAGGGTGTGTGTGTGTGTGTGTGTGTGTGTGTGTGTGTGTGTGTGCTCGCGCTGTTGATCATGTGACACAGCATGCCTGTGGAGGTCTTGTTTGCAGCAGGAGCTCTTGCTTGGCCACTGTGTATCCCAGGCTAGGAGGCCCACGAGCCTCTGGGATTGTCTTGTCTCACCTGATGCAGGACAGCTGGAATTACAGACTCGAGTGACCACCTTGAAATTTGTGTGGTTCTAGGGAACCGAACTCAGGTCCTCACGCTTGAGCAGCAAGCCCTTTACTCACCGGGCCGCCGTCCGTCTGCTCTGCTAATGCTTTCAGTAAAGCAAGCAATCGTTTACGCGGCGTCTGCTGGGCACTAGAAGCCCCTTTGTATGTTTATGTCAGTGTGTGAGGGGGTTTCATCTTCACAAATGAGGAAACTGAGCCACAGAGGGGTTACAGGACTTACATGCAACTTGGACTAGGGTAGAGATCAGACAGAAAGGGCCGTAGGTCCTAAATCTGACCTGCTAGCCTTTCCTTGATCCTATAAAAAGTCTGGACACCTTTCCTTTTTTTTTAAGAAAGAAAGTGTAGTCCCATAAAGCGACTTCGCAGACTTACTTCTTTTGCATATCTAAAGGTCTCCCAGAATAAAACGCGGAGACACATTCCCTTTAGCGTCTGAAATGCTTCTCGTTACCCTCGCCCTCGCGTTTGTATAATGGCTGCACGCTCCTCTGATCCATGACCCACATTTGCCTTGCTACTCTCTGTTGTTGGATATTGACCTTGTCCCAATTCTTCAAAATAAAAATAAATCACGCTTCGATGAGCGTCTTTGCCGTGCGCATCTCCCTATATTTTCAAGGATGGATGGAACAGACTTCTTATGGCTGGAACAATCTACAGAATCAACATAGATGACTCCTGGGCTACTTACCCACTTTCAGGACATGGTGGTTCACTTTATACACGGAAACTGAATGATACAAACAAGACCGAGAAAAAAGAGAACAGTGGGGACCAATGTCACTTAAGGAAATGAATACAAAAATTTTAATGGAAATACTTAGCCAAATGAATTGTGAATTGCATGTAAGAACATGTAATAGGCATGTAGGTTTCGCCCTAGGAAATCGAGGACTTCACAACCTATAGATCAAAGGCCAGTGTGGCAGTGGCTTAGATTAAAATCACCATTTAATATTCAACAACTGTTCCTGAGAAAGAGTCTTGCTTAGGAAATTTGTAGGAATAATTAAGGCTTAAAAGAGAAATAGTAAGAGGACCTGATGGTGTTACTGTCATCTATCTTGGAGGTTTGAATATGACTTCCAATAATAATACTAACGTGAAGACGCTGTAACTTTAAAAGATAAGATTATCTTTGTGATTAGAGAATATTATTTCAAGTTTAAAAAGTTCCCAAACTCAGCAAGACAAAAGCGGTCAAGTTTTCAGAAAAGTTGTACAAGTATACAGAAGCCCTGTCTTTATATATGCCTATAGATACATGAAATTCTAGTTGCTTTCTATATGTAATGATTCACAATAGTGACAGCTGCATCCCTTATAACATTTGCTTTATAGTAAGAAATGTATATGACTAAACAATCATGTTGACACATTACAAGAGAACCCTGGGGCATTGAGAGCGGAACCCTGCCTCACAGGATGGAGTCCAAGTTTCCACAGGAGTTTCTCCTCCTCATACAGAAAGTTCAACCCAAACCTCAGTTTCACACAGAGAAACATTCCTTAGGTTGAGAGTGCAAATGTCTTGGAGGCTGAGGAAGTTTGCAGAGGAAGAGTGAGGACCTCAGGTGCCCTGCCCTGGTTCCCTGCTGGAGCTCTAGAGGGTGGAGACAGGATTTAAGGAAGTACAAGAGGAGCGTAGAAGGGACAGGGCCGGGGGGGGGGGGGGGGGGGGGGACATAGCTGGATGGCAAAGGCAAAGGAGCAGTACTTGCGAATACACAACACCAACAGTAGAAGACGTTGATTATTCCCAGGGGACAGAAGGACGTTGGTGCCTAACTTGTGAATGAATCAGTGAACAGCTGGAAAGGTGTGGGAAAAGCTGGAAAAGCTCTTACAGCACAGGGAGGAAATGGTTGCTGTTCTTTTTACATAAGATCAAGATGAAAAAAAAAACCATACAAGCAAAAAGTCAGTGCTCTGACCACAGACATCACAAGCGGCAGGTTGCATACGGCACAACTGGTCAACAGATGGAGTGTGAGCCACTAATGTACAGGCAAAAGTGTCTGCGAGAGAGAAATATACAAAGCATAGGAACACTTAGTCCTCAAGACTAAACACCCAGTGGACAAAGGAAGTGAAAAGTGTGAATGATGTGTAACAGGAACAGAAACCCAGATGAGGAGTAGATACTCATTATCACCCATCAGATCAGCAAGGCAATATTAATATTCCTTTTTGGGTGAAGATGTAAATACATAGGCAAACCCTGTGACACGTTTCAGAAGAAAAATGAACCATCCGCACTGCAGCTTTAAATACACCCGACCTTTCTCAAGGAAGTCCTCCAGTAAGAATTTATCTCTGAAACACTCAAAGCGTTCAGAGTCTTATTATTAATGCCCACATACACTGATATATATGCAGAATTTTTTAACTGTGAGGACTTTGAGAAATTCATTGCTCCTCTACCAGAGGGCAGATGATGAATTCTGCTGCTGCTGCTGCTGCTGTAGGCAGGCATTTTCCGCCTTGCTGGTAAGAATGAAATGGGCCTACACTGTACTGAGAAGCAAATGACTGCAGCCGAGGTTCAAGTCACAGTTGGGAAGATGTCCGACCACTCGCGTGTTCAGAGAATTCACATCCCTGACGATTGTTCACACTTTTGCACACTACTGAGCCGTGCCCACTGTGCATCACGAGAAGGATACACACCAAAAGAACGGCAAAATTCCAGGGCTGTGCACGTGATGCGGGATGCTAGGAGTTCACAGGAGTTGGGGGATTCAAAAGAGAGATCGACGTCTTGCTTTTTAAAGATGACGATTTGTTTTTCATTGTGTGCGTGTGGGGGGCAGGTATGTGCTCATGGGGGCAGGTGTCTATAGAAGCAGAACAGGGTGTCAGATCCCCTGGAGGTACAGGCAGCTGTGAAGGGCCCCCAGTGAGCCAATCTCTCCAGTCCCCAAATAGTTATCTATTTATTTTATGGGTGTTTTGTCTGCATGCATATTACATGTGTGCAATGCCTGAGGAGGCCAAAAGTGGATAGTGGATCCCCCGAAACTGGAGTTACAGACCACTGTGATCAGCTCCGTGGGTGCTGGGAATCAAACTCAGGTCCTCCGGAAAAGCAGCCAGGGCTCTTAACCCCGGAACCATCTCCCCAGCCCAGAGTCGCAAACGAACTTCTTAATCTTCCGTGATGTTTGATGGTTATTTATGAGTAGACATTTCTCTTGTAGCAACACAGACACACCACACGGTGGTTAACACTTTTCAAACAAACACGTTAAAGGGCTAAAGGTTTTCGGCGGCAGCAGATGCATGGGGCCACACTCCTTTAGCCGCCTTCTGGTTAGGATGGATGAGCACATAACCGGATGAGAGCCTGAGGCCGGGTCCTCCCGCTGCCCTGTAGGCAGTGCATGGCTCCCCGGGGTGATTCATTCCCAACCCTCTACCTCTTCCCCACTGTCCTCCCACCTTGGGTCTTCCCTGCTGCTGGCTGACCTCTGACCTGCTCCTAGGGATGAGAATCGAACCCATCAACAGCCAAAGTGGTTCCCACCGACCAGTCCTGCTGCTGGCCGGCGGCACCACGTGAGGTTCAGAGACAAAGAATCCTGAAATGCAGGGTCCCATGTGCACAGGGGGGTTGGCAGCTCCCGGGACACTTCCTGCATGACAGTGTACGTTCATCCTGCCCTTCTCTCTGCTCTTCTTGCTCTAGCTCCTCCTCCAGAACTGTTTCAATCTTTTCCTTCATCGCTCGTCTAGCTAGTCATGCAATTGCTCGCTCTCCGGTTGCCCAAACGCTCCCTCCACTCCCCTCCAGTGGAAAGGTCAGGTGGGAAGGAAGATGCTCTGAGACTACTCATTCCCCTCACTTTGTCAGACTGTGCAAATAACAGACCTCAAGAAATTGGAATGTCCAACGGGTACTTCCTGCCGGGAGAAGGAAAGCGCTCAGCCCTGGTGCCCGTCAGCCAGGGGGGCAGCTTGTCTCCCCGAAAGGGGCTTGACACAGCTGTGCCACTTGTCTGAACATCTTGCAGCAGGAGACTGAAGTTGAGACGGCGATGGATGAGTGACGGAGAAGACCACGCACGCACGCCTTGACTGAGATGGCTTAGTTATGCCTTCTAATTTGGGCCCAAACTTTGTGTCAGGGCCTGGAAGATGGGTTGGAGAGCCATTGGACCTCTTTATTTGTTCTTCTTCCCAATGTGGCCACATTGAACGAATCCTTTTCTGCTTTTTGCTATGACTTATCCGGGTAATTGGCCTATGAGGATGGGGGGCTGAGTCTGGCTTGGTAGTGCTGCTGGTGCCCCCCAGACTCGGAGCTCAAAGATCCTCGCTCGCCGATAGGGCCCAGTGGCCAACCCTGCTCACTCGGCATCAGCTGAGCTGAGCAGCTTTGCGCCCCGTGGTAAAATGTCAGGTCAGTCAGTGAAATGATTCCCGATGATATTCTGCTATACTCACAGACCACTACCTAGACCAGCTGTCATCAGAGGGGCACCACCAGAGCAGATGCAGAGACCCACAGCCAAACACTAGGGGGAGCCAGGAGAACCACACAGAAGAGGTGGGGGGGAGGTTGTAGGAGCCAGAGGGGTCGAGGACATGGTCCACAGAATCAACTAACCTGGGCTCCTAGGGACTCGCAAAGACTGGAGCGGCAATCATGTATGGGTCTGAGCTATTTCCTCGTTATATACCTCAGGACTGTGCAGCCTGGTGTTCCTGAGGACTCCCAGCAGTGGGGCTTTGCCTGCTCTTGGGACCCTTTTCCTCCCACTGGGTGGCCTTGTCCAGCCTTGATATGAGGGTGTGTATCCAGTCTTACTGTAACTTGGTAGGCCGCGTTCGGTTGACATCCCTGGGAGGGCCGCTCTTTTCTTTTTTCATGACACAGAGGAGGAGCAGCTCTGGGAAGGGAGGAGGAGGAGGGACTGGGAAGAGGGGAGGGAGGGAAACTGCGGGGGGGGGGGGGGCTGCAGTGTGTGGGAGAAGAATAAAAGAAAAGAAAAAAAAAGCCAGCTCAGTCCCACAGCCTCCCCAGATACCTTCCTTAACTCCCCCACGGTCCCAGGTCTCTCCCCAGGGCCCTCCTGGAGGATAAGACAGCCTGTCATAAAACCCAGGTCTTCCCTGGCTCCTGGAACCTAGTTTGGATCTGGAGCCAGGAGCCATGTAACCCAAACACAGATCAAAGCCCAGTGCTCCAAAGCTCCCTTTAGAGTCCCGGCCTGGCCTGGAGCCCATTAGCTCTCTAGGCCATAAATGACGTGTTTCAGTTTTAAAGTCTTTCTCGATTTCCTGTGGGAAATGTGAACCTCTGTGAATCTAGCACCTGTCTCGCCGTGATTGGGCTTCCCTGCCTGCCAGAGCC
This sequence comes from Peromyscus maniculatus bairdii, assembly GCF_049852395.1. Lineage (NCBI taxonomy): Eukaryota > Metazoa > Chordata > Mammalia > Rodentia > Cricetidae > Peromyscus > Peromyscus maniculatus. The sequence continues at coordinate 74,402,579 of NC_134870.1, read as the reverse complement.
TGGCAGACACAGGCCGGAGTCCCGGGGCAAGCTAGTGCAGTCTTCCACACCGGTGATCCTATGCCCCCCCTGTCCATCACAGATCCCATGTCTTCAGATCCCCCGTCTTCAGACCCCACGTCTTCGGATCCCACGTCGGCACCCCCGCTTCAGGCGCCCTGCTCGCTCTGCTGTTCACTGTAAGAGTGCTGCCGGCCGGTGGAAATGCGCTCTTCAGAGGCGGGAGTGAGGCGGTCCTTTGAGGCTCAGTCGGTTTGGGGTTTTTGTTGGTCTTGTTTTGAGTTTTATCTGTCTAGTTCTCTCCCTTCATTTTAGTATTTCTTTATTTTATTGCTGTTTTTGCAGAGCTTGGACTGGAACCCAGGGCTTTATGAATTTGAGTTCCTCGACCACTGGGCTGTGTCCTCACTGGGCCCTTTTGCATTCGTTTTAAACAAGGAAAATGTATTTTTTTTTTCCATGAGTAAAGGTATTTCAGTCAGTTAGAAAAGCCCTTCCCCGGCACCACAGAAGCTGGCTACATGTAGAGTTTGAGGCTAGCCTAGGCTATGTGAGGCCCGGTCACTGTCTACTCCGTGCACATTTTTTTTTTAATAGCACAAGAATATGAACCAGTATATAAATGCTTTTTGTGCACACCGTGTAGAGAGTTGGAGAAAATTAAAGAGGGGCTCTTGTGGAAAAAAGCCGACCTGGAAACTCACAGACCAGTTTGTATTCCCTCCCAGGTTGGTGGGTGAGAGTGACAACATTATCAGGAATCCATGCTGTCACAAGGGGGACGCCAGGGCCCAGGCTCCTCATCCCCAAAGCTGAGTTAATTACACGTGCTCATCCATTTGAAGACTTCATCTCTCAGCTCCACAGTCACTGAACAATGCCTGGTGGTAGTTAACAGACCAAACCACCCCAGTGGTTACCAGCACACCAGAACGTCTGGACAAGACCTAACATTGTGGCAAAGCTGTGTCCTTAGAAACACCCATGAGAGCAGGGCAGTGGTGGCGCACGCCTTTAATCCCAGCACGCGGGAGGCAGAGGCAGGTGGATCTCTGTGAGTTTGAGGCCAGCCTGGGCTACAGAGTAACCGGGTTCCAGGAAGGTCGCAAAGCTACACAGAGAAACCCTGTCTTGAAAAAACAAACAAAAAAAACCAAAAACCAAAACCAAAACAAACAAATAAACCAACCAACCACCCATGAGGTGGTCAGTGGTCAGCACTATGTGCAAAGGAAAAAGATCCAGAGGGAAACTGAGGAACTGTCCCCACACGTTAGCGCCTTGTCTCATTATTGTTGTCAATAACCTGCCCAAAGAAACCTGAAGAAGATTGGTCCAGGCTTGTGGTTCCAGGGAACAGATGTGACATCAGAGGCTTGAGGCAGCTGGTCACGCTGTGTCCTAAGTCAGGAAGCAAGAGAGATGAATGCTAACACTCAACTCATCTTCCTTCCTTCCTTCCTTCCTTCCTTCCTTCCTTCCTTCCTTCCTTCCTTCCTTCCTTCCTTCCTTCTTTCTTTTCTTTCTTTCTTTTTACTCAGTTTGAAACCTCAGGCCACTGGCTTTAGAGTGGTCTAGTTACCTCAGTTAACCTAATCTACAAAATCCTTCACAGACACATGCCCAGAAATGTGTCCCCTAGACGATTCTAGATGCTGTCAAGTTGCTAATTGATACGAACCACCAAATCATGGAGTACTTCATGAAGGGACTCTGGCAGCCTTGCCCTTCTCCCCCATTCCCTCTGCCTTGCTAAAAACTGATGGCATTCCTAAAGCCAGCCACCAAGGTCTATTCTTTATTTGGCCACTTCCTCCTCTGGAGGCTGACGACCAAGGTCCAAGGTCTGGCTATCAAAGTACTGAAGTTCAGAAATCAAAAGCCCCCTTTGGCTTACCTAATTAACTTGTCCAAATTAAAATTAGACACCTCATTCTAACACAGGGTTTCTCCTTGTACCTTTATAAAACGCTGAACTGCCATTTTCCTATGGGCCACATCTGTCTCCTCTCTGTCCAGAGGCAGTCCTTTGCTTGCCCACAGCCAGGATACATACCCCTTCCCCATCTCCTTGGCTTCCTTCCCCTTCTCCCTCATCCTCTGTCCCCTGTCTTTGTCTCTTATTCCCTGCTTTCTGTCCCTCTGGGGCAAATAAATCTCCTTTATGATGAGGACTTGGTCTTGGAGTCCTGAGCCGATATTGAGCCTTTCACTTTGGATATGAGGATAGCTTGAGCGTTTGAGAAAGATGGCATGCTGCTTACTGCTTTGTGTTGGATTTGGGGTTGATGTTTTATGTAGGACAAGTCCTACTTCCAGGGCGCGCGCGCGCGCGCGCACACACACACACACACACACACACACACACACACACACACACGCTGGGGGGCATCCCCAGGGACTCCTGAAGGCTAGTCAAGCACTCTGACCCTGAACCACACACCCCTAGTCCAATGTAGCCTCTCTTAATCTTTTAAAAGCTTCATGGGAAGCCTCTCTCCCAAGCCTCTGAGGGGGAAACATCATTTTAGAATGGACGTGTGCTTGCAATCCTCAGCACCACACCATGAGACACGTGACTCTGTATTGTCACACTGACTGACGCAGAGTTTCGGCAGCAGAGGAAATGAAGATTATGCAGATGAATCCCATAAATGAATCCCTGTCACTTTGCTCGTCTTGTGGAGACTGGCCCACAGTCGCTACGGCAGCCATGCTGTGCATCTGTAGATGCGTCCAGGATAAATATTTAAACTATAGCTTGAATTGTCCATGGTAGCATTAAATTAAAGTCATTACCTTCAGGGAATGTACTTCTGAAAGGCTCAGAGTCCCTCAGCTGCAAGGCGACGCAGTGGCTCATAGTCAACACCCCTCTCCCTTTTTATTTAAGTATACAAAATGCACTAAGGCCCCAAGACGTGCGCGCCCTGCCGCATGGGAATCAGAAGCCCCTCACTCAGCCACCTCACGATGTCACAGACTGTGATATTTCTGTCATCCCCGTTCAGATTGTATTAACATGTTGAGCACATATTTTCTGTCAAGGAAAGTATTATTTTACAAGATTATTCCCTATTTCCACATAGAGAGACGTCAGGCGTCGCTAATATAATTCACAGATAATTGCAGGAAGCATCCTCGGGCTGCAGCATGGGACAGTCGGCTCAGTATATCCTTGGGTAAGCGGGCTTAGTTTGGGTTGTTTTACTCAGGTGTCTGAGATGTCACCCTGCTCAGGGACTGACGATCTGGAGAGCCAACTCAACGCACACATTGTGTATGCTACACAGGTGCTCTTTACCCATGGAGCTTGCTCGCCGCTGGAGATTTCTGTTTTCTCTATTTCTTCCTCCCTCCTCTCAGTTGCTTCAAACTCATAAAAACCAAAAAGCGTAACAAACAATGAGATATTCCTACTTCTTTGACTTCTTAATACAGAGCTTATGGAAAGGCCCTCTCCTGGGTCCCAGGCTCCCTGACTCCAACAGAACTCAGGACATAGTCTATACTTGTGGTAAGAGCCCCGATTTCTTAATTTGTGCCCGCTTTCATAGCTCCGTGTTTACCGTCAGCATACCCACCCCATCTTGTTAGGAAGGCACTGCCCATCACATCTCAGACCCCTCTCTCTGGCCCTCTGGCCCTTCCCTCTCCCCTCCCCTCCCCCTTTCCCGGTATGTCTCCTTCCCTTCGTCATCCTTCTGTTCCCCCCCCCCCCCCCCCCCCCCCCGGTCATCTCTGTTTATCTACACGACTCTCTTCTGTCCAACTTCCTATGTGTCTAGCCCCACCCCCCCATCTTTGTTCTCTGTGCCCGATTTTTGAAATAGTCTCACTGGATAGTCCAGAATGCCTTCAGATTCCCAATCTTCTATCTTTTCTCGGCTGCCCAAGCCCGGGATTATAGACATGCACCACAGTTCCTGGGTCGTATTATGACCATTATTCTTAAATTAACTTATTTGTGTATTATTTGTATGTGGGTGTCTACTCCTGTGATGAAGGAAGGCATGTGCATCCACGGTGAGTGTGTGGAGCAGAGGACAACTTTTAGGAGTTGATTCTCACCTTATACCTTGTTGCAGCAAGGTCTCTCTTGTTCCTGCTGGCAGACTACTCCAGAGTAACTGAGTATCTCCCTTCTCTGCCTCTCAGTGTTGGGATTACATATGGACACCACATTATCTAACCCTGTAGAGAGGCTTCAGGGATGGAACTCGGGTCGTCATCTGACACCACCACCACCACCACCACCACCACCACCACCACCACCCATATTCTAATCACTTTTGAAGAGTTGATTCAAGATACCATGGGATTTGGGCTAACAGTCACAATCCAAGTCTACTGAACATTGAGAAAGAAATCACAATGTGCTCAACTTACTTTCTCTTTTTGACTGATTGAAACTCTTAACCACATTCTGATTTAAATAAAGAAACAGCAACAATAAACAGCAACAGTAAATCCAACGGCTCTTGACCACTTCCTCTGAATTATTTACTGTGTCTTTTGCCCGTGGTGTTAATGATGGCTGAAGCAGAGGAGCTACCGTAACTTCTAAGATTCTAAGACCTTACGGAAAAACATCCAAGTGCTACTGAAAGTTGCTTGCGACATGTTGGAGACTTCAGTAGCTTTCAGTGATGGTGCATCAGGGGTATGATGGTAAGTCAGGGGGACTCTCCCCCATGATGAGATTAGAGTCCTTTTAAAATATCCCCAGGGGACTCCACGTGAGGACACAGAGGCAAGACCTATCACAATCAGGACTACAGACACCAGAGCTGATGGCACACATCTTGAACTTCTGGGTCTCCAGATTGTGAGCAATTAATCTTTGTTTGTAAGTTACCCCCAAATGTTTTATTATAGTTCCTCAAATGAACAGTGTGTTTCAAGTCCTCCTAGCTCTTACCCACCTGTACCTACCTGTACGGCTATAGACAGAACAACCCATAAAAATCAGCAACTTTCTGAATTGTCTCCATTTAGAATGCAGAAGTCAGCATTTGGGGGATCCTGAGAGCCAAGTCCCTCTTTCAGGACTGGGAATGTCAAATATCCGTGAATGCCCACCCCCAGCAGTTCAATATTTGCATTATATCACACTTTCTCACTCCCAAATCAGCTCAATTTGGCAAGACACTTTACAAACAGATTGTAGAAGGCATCAAGTCTAATGCCAGTGTTGAGAATGTACATTGTTTCATAAGCCAATGACAGAAGAACATACCTCTCTCATTAGGGAAAAACAAAGTGTCAAAGAAAGGAATTTACACAAGTATTATGTCTGGGTTTCTTAACCCCTCAAAAGGCTGAACTTCCTGGGCAAGGACTCCTCCCACAGCCAGGTTTTGCTTGTGTCAGTTACACAACTATTCCTCCAGCAACCCCTGGCCTATGGAATCGCTACTGGTACACCCGGAGTTAACGCATGCTAAGTTGTACACGCCATTTCCAAAGAGATCTAAAATCTACATTTCTTCCCTTCAAAACCGTGAGAGCAGATGCTAGCTGTAACTTCGGAGATAACTACTTTCTTAAAACTGTCTTCCCCCAGCTCCCCCGGGTCACAGCAGTAAGGGCTTAGTCTCAGGGGCCCGTCTGTTCTCATGGGGGTGTTGTTTTCCACCATCACCCAGGTATCCAGCGCTGACTGAGCTCCGAGTTCATGTGAAAAGACAGTCTGTTTTGAAAACTACAATTAATAATTAACCCTTGTCCCTTAAAGTGTTCAATCGTGCCACAGAGAAACAGATGGCCACTAAGTGTGGTGGTCCCTTCTTAGTCCAGGTCCTTGTTGGTGTGAAGCTGATCTTTTATTTGTGTGTGTGTGTGTGTGTGTGTGTGTGTGTGTGTGTGTGTGTGTGTGTACTCATGGGGGTAGTGCATATGTATGTGTGTGCATGAGTGTGAAGGTCAGAGAACAGCCTTGGGTGTCATTACTCAGGTCCAGTCTATATTTGTTTGTTTGTTTTGTTTTTTTTGTTTGTTTTTCTTTTAAGACAGGATCTCTACTGAGCTAGCATTCACCAAGTAGGTTGCCTGACCAGACCATCCCTGCAATCCCCCTGTCTCTGCCCCCCACCCCCCAGCACAGGGCTAAGGGCCACCATGTTCTTTAAACACTGTCTCCGGGTTCCCCATGCTTATAAAGCAAGAATTGTGCCATCTGAGCCGTGTCTCCAGCTCTGGAACTGCCCTTGGAAAGGCAGAGTTGACTTCCTCAGTCACCATCCTGAATGACAGTGACATCAAGGGGCGCACCCAGGGAAAAGACACCAGGTGGATTCTGTTCTCTGAACACTGTTTATCCTCCAAGTCCTCAGCACACACTGCAGAAAAGTAACGTTGCTCTGGCCATTTCCAAGCTGTCTCCACACAGTGGGGCTGGAGGTGGGGTGCAAGTCAGCTTAAAGAAGCAGAGGGTGATTCTGGAAAGAGCCCAGGGGGGCTGGGAGGGGCTGCCCCTGGGCATCTCCGCCCATTCTGACGTTATCTCCGCTTTCTTCTTTGCTAGACATCCAGACTTTGCCAGTAGCTATCTGGAGCATCGCAGTCTCTGTGTGGGCTACTTAAATATTTAAATCGTGTAAGTTTAAACTTCCAGCCCCTTCTCACCCCTCTCCTCCTTTTTGGCAGGCGAGTGGTGGAAAGAGTGATAACAGATCTGTGACACTCAACCCAGGGCTCACAGGGACATGCGTGGTGGGCACAGGGTTCTCTCCTCCTCTGCTTGAGTCTAAGGCTCCCACCTCCCTGACGCGGGCTCTGTCCTTACAAAAGTCTCCCAAACATCGCCAACCAGACTCAGACAAAACTGCCTTTGCATAGGCAAAGGTGACTTGGACTGCAGAGAGAGAGAGAGAGAGAGAGAGAGAGAGAGAGAGAGAGAGAGAGAGAGAGAGAGAGAGAGAGAGAGAGGAGAGAGAGCTTGAGCTTCTGCCAAGGGACAGGAGCTATTGGTGTTGCCTGGGACTCCAGCCAATCAGCTGAGATCTTACATCCTTACCCTGTACCCCTTGGTGATAAGCTCAGACCTCAGACCATTGTGTTACCCTGGACTGGTGCCCACCACAGGCAACTCTGGCCTTGTTTTTAAAGTAAAGTAACAGGGCGGGGAATGGAGCTCAGGCTAGCGTTTGCTGAGCAAGCACCAATCCTTGGATTCGATCCTTAGCGTCCCAGGAGGTGGGCGTGGCGCAAGATGCCTGCAAAGCCGGTGCGGAGAGGGTGGAGGAGGGAGGATCAGAAGTTCAAGGTCATCGTAGGAGACCCTGTTTCAAAAATATTAACTAAAAGTAAAGCAACATTTTCTTCCCCAATAGCTGTACAAAAAAAACCATGACCCCCTGCCAGGAGCCTTAGCAGGATGTGCAGTAACTAACAACGTGAGCTATGCTTTTTCCTGTACATGTTTTTTAGTTAACTAAACGCATTTCTTTTTCTTTAGCGGTGCAGGTTGCTGTGTTCAAAACTAATTCTCAAAACACTTTTGGTAAATTATATGTAACATTAAATGCGTTATTTAATTCTTTTTCTCTTAGACGGTGGTGCCGCACACCCAGGGCCTGGAACAGTCTTGATTTCATCAAGCTTGAGCACTCGATCCACTGCGTGGCTTATGCTCAGGGTTGTGTAGCCAGCCACTTCCAAAACCTTTCTATCAGTTCACCTCATAGAAACCACCTCAACAGCTCTAGACCAGCGTTCTCAACCTCCATCGGGAAACATAGATATTTGCATACGATTCACAACAGTAGCAAAGCAACAGTTACGAAGTAGCAATGAAATACTTTTTCGGCTGGGGGTCAGCACACACAAGGAACTGTGGTAAGGGTCGCAGTGTTAGGAACATTGAGAACCACCGCCAGTAGACAGAAGAAGGGAAAGCGAGCCACAGTGAGTGACCACGGCAAGGTGTTTGTTATGAACATGAAGGTCTTCCTTTTCTAAAAACATATTATTTTATGTGTATGGGTGCTTTGCTTGCATATATGTCTATGCATACCTGATACCACATGATGCTCGGTACTGGAGGAAGCCAGAAGAGGGTGTTGGATCACCTGGCACTGGAGTTCCAGACAGTTATGAGCTGCTGTGTGCATGCTGGGAATCAAACCCAGGTCCTCTGGAAGAGCAGTGAGTGCGTGAGTGCTCTTAACCGCTGAGCCATGTCTCCAGCCCCATGACCTTCAAGTTTTGAGCCAAGTGATTACGCTCAGAGTGTCCAGGAGAATGCAGATTTAGGGCTCAAGTTCACATCCAAGTGAACAGTCTGGGCCCACCCATCTGTCTCCTCCCCAAGCCTCCCTCTCTGTGCGCGTCATCTCAGGCCCTCCCAGGACCTAGTGTTAAACCAGCTGGCTCTAACTAGCCACTGCTTTCTATTTGTTTTATTTCACAGAGAATTTGCCACACCGAACATAAAACAAAGACGTCAGACAGTAATGTTGTTGTAATGCACATTCCAAGTTGGAAAACCTAGACTCACTCTTCTTGGGTTGAGGAGTGTCTTTAGTTATTGATTTAGACTTTTATTACTGCCTTCGGGGGGACTGGGTGGAGGCGCTGGATCCTCCTGTCCCAGGTGGCAGTCAGGGACTGGTCTGAAGTTCAGGCCAGCTCCTCTGGGGCTCCTCTGAGTTGGTGTCGGCGAGTTCTGGGACAGCCACTGACACCCCAACCTGGAGGGGCCTTCAGGCTGCACCCCCAAATTGTTGCTGTTACACACACACCTAACCCAAGGCTGAGGCGTGCATCCTCCAAGAGGGCTCTGCCCTTGAGTAGATCCGTATCTATGGCAACAGTAAGACCTCTTTTTGTGAATAACTAGGGAAAAGGGCTTCCCACTCTCTCCTTCTAAACCGTCAATGCTTAAGTTATTTCTGGCTTCAAACAGTATTTTTAATGAATACATATTTTCCCATGTAAACATCCAGCACTCTCTTTAGGAGCACTGTGTTCCCATGGTGTACGATGGGAGGTGTGTGGTTTCATTTATGCACTAGGGAAGATGTTGTGAGTCAGAGGAAAAGCCAATTATGCAAGGAGTGTGTGCGTGTGTGCGTGTGTGCCTGCCTGCGTCAGGATACTGAAGCAGTGATTGTCACCAGTGCCCTGATTATTGCAGGGTGGCAATACCATTCGCCTAAGGTACACGGGATTCACTGCCAATGTAACTGGAACTCACAAAGTGGGGGACTCAGGCCTGCTGTGTGGTTGTGAGGGACAGGGGGATCCCCACACTCTCTTGCCTTCTGGTCACTTCTGGTCAGGCTAATTCTCCCAGACAAGAGCAGGAATTTCCACTAGAATGCTCTCCTCAACCCAGAGTGAGGAGACTTATGTGAATACTGCGCATTTGAACCAACTGTATAATCACAGAGACTAAGTTTGGGTGATGTCAGGTCATGGGAAGGCCACACGGCTCACATCGAAGGATGTAGTTGACCCCTCTGCTTCAGGTACTCCATCCGGCCCCAGCCTCCCTGATATTCCACAGCTCTGAGTCAGAGACCCAGCAGTCAGCACACTGGAACATGGTGGGCCTCAGCCCAGCAGCCTGTCCTGCTTGCAGGCACATTAAACAAAATGGTCTCTAGCTATTGAGTCCCGTGGAAAGACATGCCTGACTCCATCCTAGTACCTGGTACACACCATGCTCCCAAGACCTCGACGAGGTGTGAAGTCATTTCAGATGTGGAGAAGGAAAGGTTAATAGCCTGTGTTGGGGCTGGAAAGCTGGGGTGCAGCTTCTGTCTACCACTGAATGGAGGAAGGAGGGGTACTTCTGTTGTGACTGCACAGTGCAATAACCCCATCTTTACCCTACTCTGGCCAAATTTCCTGACTTTCCCAGCCATCCTGAGGCAGGGCACCCAGGTAAACTGAGACCCGAGCAGGAGATACACAGATAACCCCTGAGGGACCCAAACTCATGTTGAACGCAATGACAAGCTGGGTCTTCAAGAGAGTGCCACCCATCCCATGATGCTGGACCTATTCATAGACAGAGTCAACTACAGAATACAGTCTGAAATCTGGCCCTTCCACAGGACTGCCTAAGTCTGAACGAGAGAAAGTTTATTTGTGTTTTGTTTTGCTTTGTTGATACGGGGTCTGTGCTGGTAGTTTTTATGTCAACTTGACACAAGGTACAGTCATTTTGGAAGAGGGAACCTTACTTGAGAAAATGTCTTCATCAGACTGGCCTGTAAACACATCTGTAGGGCATTTTTTTTTTTTTGACCAGTGATTGATGTGGGAGGGTCCACCCACAGTGGGACGTGCTACCCCAGGGCAGGCGGTCCTAGACGATCTAAGAAAGCAGGCTGAGCAAGGCTTGGAGAGCAAGCCAGTAACACAGCCCCTCCATGGCTTCTGCTTCAGTTCCTGCCTCCAGGTCCCTGCCCTGAGTTCCTGCCTTCCCTTCATGACGTAAGCTGTAAGGGGAAACAAACCCTTTCCTCCCCAGGTTTCTTCTGGTCAGAGTGTTTGTCACAACAAGAGAAAGCAAATCGGGACAGGGTCTCATGTAATCCAGCCTGGCCAGGAACTCATTATGTAGCCCAGGATGCCCTGGGACCTTCCTGCTTCTGTCCCCGGCCCGAGTGCTGAGGTTACAGCTGTGCATCACTACACCCAGTTCTTGTGGTGCTGGAGAATGGACCCAAATTTTTGTGCCTCCAGGCCCTTTCTTTAAAAAAATAAAATCACATTTTTATTATTAATTTTCTTCATATACAAGAGTAGTTTTCATTATGACATTGACATACGTGTATATCGTTTTTGTTGTGCTCACATTAACCCTCCAATTACCCTCTCTTGTCTCCCTTCCTACCCCCATTCCCTTCCTCTAGATCAGTGGTTCTCAACCTTCCTAATGCCCTGACCCTTTAATAGAGTTCCTCATGGTGTGGTCACCGCCCCCAGTATAAAATTATTCTTATTGCTACTTTATAACAGTAATTTTGCTACTGTTATGAATTATAACATAAATATGATATGCCGGATATCTGATCTGTGACCCCTGTGACAGGATTGTCCGATCCCCAGGTTGAGAACCACCGCTCTACATGGTTCACTGAGCTGTGATAGTGCTCAGATGTCCAAACATACAATCTGCAACGTCTCCCTTCCTTTCCTCTTTCCTGAAGGCTGAGCATTCCCTCCTGCCTTGTTTCTCCCATGATTCTCACTCTTGGCCACCACAATGGTCACCTAAAGCGACTGGCCATTTGATTTAAAAACATCATCATCAACAACAACAAATAAACTACCAGTCTTTGCCATGTGCCAGTTAGAGAAGCCCGTCACGTGGGAGAAGAACACGCACATCAGGGCACTCACCCAACTTCAGGTAAACGTGATGGAGAGGAGACGTGAGTCAGAGCAGCTTCAGGTGGAGGAGTCCTTCCTCTGGCCTTGGCCACCTGCTCTACTCCGGTGGTTTCCATAGCAGTAGTAAGCAGGGGTCACAGCCAGGCATCCTATGGTGCAAGAGGGATGGAAGTCTGGATGCCCCCGTCGATGAGCTGGCAGGGACAACATAAGACAGAAGTTCTGTGGTGTTCTCTCCGGCCATAAAGAACAGGGGTTACATCATCGGCAGGGAAATAAATGCACCTGGAGATCGTCCTATTAAGCAAAATAAGCCAGACTCAGAAAGACAAACATCTTACTTTCTGTCACATATGGAGCCTACATTTTAAAATATGTGTATTGGGGCTGAGAATGACTCAGTGGAAGCACTTGCTGCCATACCTGACGACCCGAGTTCAAGCCCCCAAAACCACAGGGTGGAAGCAAAAAGCCTTCCTATGCTGAGTTATCGGATGCCACTAGGGCTGGGGAGGTGGCTCACTGGTTAAGGGGACAGGGGTTTAGTTCCCAGCACCCACACAGCGGCACACAAGTGCCTATAACTCCCATTCTAAGGGACCGGATACCCTCTTCTGACCTCTAAGAGCACTTACACACTTGGAGTGCACATATACACACCCAGCCACACACATATGCACATAAATAAAATAAATATGTATTTTGTAAAGGAGTGCCATCTGAATTCACAGCAGTTGGGCACACTTGAAAAGTCAGTGGTTAGGCCGAGCCGGGTGGGACCTCCCTGCAATCCCAAGCGTGCAGGACACTGAGGCCATAGGTTTGGAAATTCAAGGTAGCCTGGGCAACTTAGCGAGAACTTGTCTCAAGACGAATGGGCAGCAGGAGGGTTGAGGATACACTTCAGAAGAAGAGTACTTGCCCACACTGCTCCCAGGCCTGGATTCGATCTCAGTGATGGAATAAGCCAAGAAACAAACAGTGACCCGGGGATCCCATGGTGGGGGAGTCATCCTATCCCCCGTCACCCCACCTGCCCCCTTTATAAAGATAAAACAGAAAACCAACCCCAACAATTCAAAATTCATTTTTAAAAGATTCACTTCATTTTTATTTTATGTGCGTGTGTTGCCTGCATGTAAGTGTACCGCATGCATGTGGAAGACAGCCTGGGATCCTCTGGACCCACAGTTACAGACCACTTTAACCATCACGGGCTGGGGAGGGTGCTGGGAATAGAACCAGGGTCTTCTGCAAGAGCAGCCGGTGCTCCTAACGGCTTAGCCACCTCTCCGGTCCAGTCAGTTCATGTGACTACAGAAAAGGCAAAAGGGGATGCTCCGTCTTCGGGAGTGAGTTGTCTGCGGCCACCTTTGTTCTCAAACTTGTGCAAAAGCCTTAAAAACAACGAAGTACCGTGGAACCGGGCTGGCCCTTCTGGTTAGATGAGCGGGAGGCACACCTGGCAGTTTGATCCCCTGCCGTCACTCAGACTCTCCCTCTCCCTCCCATTCCCACTAGAACATTTTCTACTGAGTTCTGCAAAGGGGCATCAGGATGAGTCAGACCCCGAGAGTGCCTGAGCCTCCCAGGTCTAGTGATTTAGTGACGCACGTCTCCACATACAAACGGCAAGCGATCTCGGCATCAGCGGCACATCAGACAGTGGTCCCTGCTTCGCTCTGCCTTTGTTTGGTGATATATCAGGTCAGCCTCTGGGATCCCAGCAGTAAGAATGTGATTCTGTTCAGTGCTTGCTAGAGGAGCATGGAATAGGGTTGAGATTCGGTTATTCCTGAGAAGAAGACAGTCTACCAAGCAGCCTTCAAGCTACAGGACAGAGCCTTCTGTGCAGGTGGGTCGGGGCTGAACAAGGCGAGGGGACCCTCCCCATCTCCATGATGTGGGCCATGGTGAAGCCCAGGGTTCTGGTGATGGAAAGACTGAACAGCTGTAATGGGTGGAGCTCGGCTCAGTGCTGAGATTGTCACCAGGGAAGGTGGACAGCAAGTGAAAACCCATTCCCCGCTGAGGACAATGTCTCCTCCTTGTTTCTGTGGGCTATGCACACCCTTCCTGCAGACTGGTTTATCACTAGCAGTAGCAGGACCCTGGAGGCAAAGGATGTAAGGAAAGAATTAGGTCAGGGGAAAAGGCCCTTCCTCTGCCCTCTGGCTTCTGTGGGGGAGAGGAAGGGGCTTCTTGTGTGCTGTGACCTCATCCTCCATTATCCCATTGTGCTTCACGTAGCGATGCCTGCCTCATTGTACTAGCATCTAAAACAATGGTGTACATGTGCATGGGTGCGTGAGTGTGTGTGTGTCAGTGGGTCACCGGGAGGTCAGAAACATCTGGTAACATCCCAATATCCAGGGGTGCCCCATGGTAGAAGTTAGCTGCTGTCTTGAGCTGTGACCACACATAGTGAAAAGAATGACGAGACAAGGAGAAACACTGAGTCAGGTCAGTGTCATGGAAAACAGATCAGGTGCACACCGGAGGGGGGGTGCGTGGCACTCCTGAGGAGGGGAGTAGACCTGCAGGGGTGGGCAGTGGCATGCCTGCATGGTGCATGCTGTATAAGGACAGGTCCTCCAAGGAGGGTCATGGAGCGAGAACTGTGCTATTACAGTCAGCCCAGCACGGACAGTGAAAACAAGGTGGGGAGGCATGGGGAACATGGTCAGGGTGCGAGCTGGTGATGGGGTACACAGCTGAGCACAGAAGGAAGAGAGAGAACCTCCTTTATCTCCCGGGTCTGCCACAGAACACCGGAAGCCCGGTGACTTATAAGGAGCTGAGGATTAAGCTGCTCATGACATTCTGGGAGTTGAAGTCTGTGAAGGGGGTACCTGCTGCTTCTTCTCAGCTTCTGGTGAGGGAGGACGGACGGGGACAGAGGAGCCCAGCACCTCCTGATGCCAACCTGTCTCCCTTGGCTGGCCACTTCCTCTGAGAGTGGCTGGAGGGAGGTAGAGTGTGACCAGGTTTTCAGTTTCTACCAGGGTTATAGTCCCAGGGTTTAGGACTGTGCTGCACACAACAGGCGTTCAGTCAATGCATGCACCATGGAGGAGTGTGTTAATGGTGATTGTAAGAAAAGAGAAGTCAAGGAACTATGGCTTCAAGGGGAGAGCAAAGAGGCTAGCAGAGGAGTTGAGGAGGTAAACTGAGTCCCTGCTGTAGGATGGTAACACGGCAGGGTGTATTAGTTACTTGTCTTGCTGCTTTGACGAACACCTGACAGCATCACCATAAGGAGGGAATCTGGCTCCGGGTTGGAGGGTACAGACCATCACTGCCGAGACGGCCCAAGTGTGAAGAGGTCTGCTTACTTCAAAGTCAGGAAGCAGAGAAAGATGGATACTTAGCTCGCTTTCTCCTTTTCATTCTGTCTGGGACCGCCGGCCTGCAGAACAGTGCCACCATAATTAGCATGGCTCTTCCCAGTTCAGTTAACCCAATCTAGAAACGTCATTACACAGATGTCCAGATGTTTGTCTCCTAGGTGACCGTAGGATCTGGAAAGCTGACAATGAGTATTAACCCTCACACAGGGAGAGGGAACACACAGTCACTTCTGAGAGTCAAGTGGCCTAAGTGAGTGTGGCGGGGGCCCCTGCAGCCAGCTGGGGTCCAGGGTGGGGACCGTGGGTTAGAAGGTGGCCACTGTGTCCTTTGGGTTATCAAGGGGTGATACAATTTATTTTGCACAGTTGGAAAGTCCCAGAGCCCTGACATAACACCCAGGGCTTTGTGCTTCTCTCTAAAATAAAACTTTTATCTTAAAGAAAATGAATCAAATACAGCATGTTCTGACCACAGTGGCATTCTGGATCTTTCCCAGGTTTGGGGGGAGGGGCGGGCGGGGGCGTTGTGGATTCACTGGGGCATGACAGGAAAGCGAACTGACTCTTCATTTTCTCCTCTCCTTCTGGTGCTCTGTTCTCATGTGTTGAAGATACACAGGAAATTGAAGCCACAACAAAGGACCACATAACTGTGGATATTTAGAAAGGCCTGGCTGTGTAGCTAGGGAAAGATGAACTTGGAATAGAGACCCTGACATTCCAGACAGCAGGAAAAACGGACAAACGCTGAGTCCTGGTGTTCTGTGGGGCCATCATTGATGGCTTGTGTGGACATCCTGGCCACAGGCCTCCAGTCCGTAGTGAGAAGCCAGTTTCCAGGTGACCTGGAAGAAAAGACAGATCACCCACAGGTGGCTTCCAGTTCTTGCCCAGCCTCCACTCAGTGGGATTCCACACACGCCAGGCTTGTTCATGATCTTAGCAGGTCCAGTGATGAGTCTAACTGTACTGCTCTGTCCTTTTGTTATTTGGTGGTGATCTGGGTGGGCCCTGGCAGCCTGAATGAGCCAGGCTCAGCCTTCTACCCTCAATAGATCAACTGAAAGATTTGTTCAAGGTGGTCCCACTGGCAGGAGAAACAGACACGTCCCACTAACTCCATCTTCAGTATCCTGACGTGAGGTCTAGATTTAAACAGGAGACAAGAGCTGTGCCTGGCAAGCAGGCTTGGTGAGGATGCGGTCCTGCCCATCACGGACCCCACTTGTTGTTCGGGCTCCGGCGCATCCTGCCAAGTGGCCAAACAGAGTGAAATCTCTTCCTGAGAGACGAGTTTCCTCTCTGGATGGCAAGAGGACTCCAGATTTCTCCTCCTCCCCGCAAGGGAAAACAACTGGAAATCCTAATTCTTAGGAGTCCATCGTCTTAGTAGTCTGAGGTTTAAGGGAGATCAAGTGTCTCTTAAGAATGTCATCATTTCTGCCGGGAGGGTTACACGGTTCTGTCAGCCTTCAGACACCCAGCAACAGGCTGTGCTAAAGCTCAGGGAATGCCTGCCTGTGGAAGTGGTCAGGAGCCTGAGGCTTTTTAGCACTGTAGGAGGGAGCTTTCTGTGCTTGAGGAAATACACGGTGTTTCTAAGAAGCAAAACCAAATGGCCAGTGCCGCTGGTTGGTTGCTGTGTGTTCCCAGGGTAGAAGCTAAGGCTGTTAGCCGGCCTCTGGCTAAGGATCCCCCACGGCACTCCAAGCAGTGGGAATGAGGTCACTGATTGTGCTTGGCGGGGGCGGGGAGGGACAGGAAATGGCATGAAAAGGAAAGGACTGGATCCAGCGCTGAGGCCAGGCCAACTCCCGAAGCAGCAGGAATGAGCAGGCTTTTCCCAAGGCCTGCAGTGGGAGGCTTGAGTCTCAGGCTGCCACCACCCTTGGAAGCCATGCTGATGCAGGATGTGTGTGTGTGTGTCCACGCACGCGTGCATGCACTCTTGACATCTGTCTAGCAAAGTGCTGAGCACAGAAATCATCTTAGAAATGGTTCTCACCGCCTAGGACAGGGAACGGCCAGTCTTGTCTTTCTGTGTTTTCAGTGTTCGTTTTTGGGGCTGAAAGGTTAGAGACTTTCTTCCCGGCCCTGCTGTTTGGCCCTCCGATTCTGCTCCTTGCCTTTCCGAGCAGCCTCCATCCGCTCACCACCCCACAACACTTTGCTTCTGGCCTTTGTCTTTGCTGGGAGCTGGGGTGCGCCCCCTGCTGCCGGACCTTGGCGCTGCATCGAGCTTGAGCCCCGGGAGTTTGCTGAGTTCTCTTGCAGGGCTACGGCCCCACCAACAGAGGTCGTCCAGTTTCCCTCCGACGAAACCAAACGCTTAAACGGAAGTGGGAGTGCGGCGTTTGGCCCTGTCGTGGCAGGTTTCCTTCTGAACTGAGGCCGGATCGAGGGAGGAAGACGCAGAAGAGGATCGGCTACAACCGTTCCTTTTCAGCCGAGAGATTCTTGCGCCTGTGCGGACAAGAGCGTCTGAAAATCGGCCCATTTAACCTTTCCAAAGATCTTATCCACGTTGCAAGATCTTGGCAGCCCCAAACTCCTTTAGGTCAATATATCAAAGAGCTCTTGCTGGGATTAAAAGCAGAATGCCAAAATTTCATTTAAAAACACGGGTTCTGAAAAAAAAAAAAATGCAACGTTAGCACATTTACAAACGGATGCAAAACAGGCGCTTTGAGAACCTTCCCCAAGCCCCGCCCTCTGTGGCCTTTGGCCAGGGCTGTTTGCCCAGAGTTTCAAGAATGGAAGATCTTGGGGGCTTGCTTAGAGCTTTCTCTTTGCTGGCAAAGAGTGATTTGGCCTCTCAGAGTTTTAAATCGCTGGTTGAAGTGTGTGTGTGTGTGTGTGTGTGTGTGTGTGTGTGTGTGTGTGTGTGTGTTGGAAAAGCAAACTCTTTTTAGCTTAAGGTGGCACAAAGGTGGCATCCTTGGGCCCAGGACTTCATGAGAGTGTTCTCTGAGGTCCTGGGCCTGGGGATGACCCCTGCTGTGGCACGTTGTAGGTGTTCAGTAATTAAACAATAAATATTCAAGAGAAATGCAATTCTGCCTCTGAGCTCCTCCGCAATGCACTGAGCTTTCGAGAGGCAATAAATGAAAGGCTCCTCTATTAAAAACCAGAAGATTAATGAAATCGTGACGTACAGGCAGGAACAAAACAACCCACAGGCTCAAGACAATGTGCGCAGAAGCAATTTGCTTCTGAAACTTAAAGCGTGAGATGCTTTAGTGTAGCCCAGCAGCTCTCAGAGAGAGCGAATAAATAATTTCACAGGGAAGAAAACGGCCCTTTAAAAATGTAGCTTTTTCTCTTCTTCAGGAGAGAAATATAGCAGATCGAGCTGATGGCTAAGATGTATTCACCGCCCAAAGGCGAGCGCTTTCCTTTAGGAATTAGATGGTAAACACTGATTCCCCATAGGAATCAAGTTAGGCCAGCCTCCGCCCCGGCTGGGAGCGGCAGCTAGACCTCTGGCTTCTGCCTGTTTTGTGATTAGAAGCCCAGGTCCTGCCTCACAGCCAACTGCTACTATTCTCTCTTCTGAATAGGTTGTTCGCAGGAAGGTTTAATGACTTAACAACAACCTCCATGACCCTCGAGGATCCCTGTCGTCTGCCTGTGTAACATGCACATGTCCAATCTGACGTCATAACAGAGGCCTGCCCTACAATACCCGCGTCTTCTCCGCGTCTTCTATTCCCACAGACAGCTGTTTCTCCTTAGTAAACAAACTCCGATTAGAGCGCGCAGCTTGGTCTGACTCTAGGTGGAAGTGCCTCCTGGGGTCGGGAAGCCTAGGAAACGTCCGCTGCCTGGAGGGTTCAGAAGGACTCTGCCAGCAAGGCTTGGAATCTCCGAGACAGAAATGCGCTCGGCACACACACATCCTGTGTGCCTCAGACGCAGTCCTTCTATCCACTCACTCTCAATATTGCCTGGACTTGGTGTGGTATCGGAGACTGCCACCTTCTCAGAGGCCACCATTCGAGGGTGAATTGATGTGAGGGGCCACAGAGGCAGTCTGCCCAAGGGCCCTAAATAATAGCAGAGGCGCTTTCAGCTGATATAAAATGTTGGGGCCACCGTGGGTGGCTAAGCCCAGAATTTTAGTGTTCTGGTTTTTAGAGATCAGATTTTGAGCATGGCGCACACCTTTAACCCCAGGACTCGGGAGGCAGAGGCAGGTGGGCCTCTGTGAGTTCGAGGCCAGTGTGGTCTACACAGTGAGTGCCAGGACAGCTAGAGTATGTAACAGAAAGACCCTGCCTCAAAGGGAAAGAAAAGAATAAAGACTCCAAGCACAGCTTTAATGAAAATTTTCACAGAAGCCTAGAGCCACCTTCAGGGCATTTCTGATATTCCAGAAGTGACAGACACAGTGTCACAGTTCCTGGAGGCTCCATGGAGGTGGAGGAAGCAGAGATCTGCTGTCTGCAGGAGTGGCGGGCCCTGAGGAACACCTCCAGCTCATTAACCCAGAGTCCCTCCTCTGCCCATCTGTGCCAGGTCCGACAATGCACGCGGCTTCTAAAGGCTCTGATTGGACTGCTCTTTGTTCAAGTAAACAATAGCCTCCCCATGCAACAAGAAATCAGGGTCAGGCGGAAGGCTGCCCTTCCACGCTGCCCTTCCAGGCTGCCCGTAACTTGTGCCTTTCTCCTGGAGAATCAAGGGCAACGGTCACCCAAGACAAATCTGAAGTTTGGGAGGCAAAGATCTGTTTTACCTAACAAGACAGAGACTGGAGCCTCAACTGTGTTTCTTTTTTTCTCTTTCATTTCCTGACTGAAAAGCTGAAGCCTGAGGGGAAGAGGTTGCCAAACGTGGAGAATCAGAAGTTGGAGTCTGGGCATGCGTTGCTGAGATCTAAGCAACAGGCTCGGCCCCTCCCGCTTTTGATTTGGGGAACTCGGGGCGGGGGTGGTGGGTGGGTGGGCTAAGTTGACGGCTAAGGAACGCTGCAGAATGAAGACTGAACCCAGACAGGCTCCAGACAACCGGACCCTCACGTGTGTGGAAGGACTCTCTGCCTGCTGTGTGATCCGAACCCATCTGGCCTGAAACTTACCCTCGGAGACATGTGGGAGGAACTTTGTGAAGTACCTTCTATTCCCACCCCACCCCACCTTCGTGTGTGTGTGTGTGTGTGTGTGTGTGTGTGTGTGTGTGTGTGTGCAATTCACATTCAGAGGCCAGGGGCAGCTGTCTTAGTTTGGGTTTCTATGCCTGGGATAAACCACCATGGCTAAAACCACTCGGGCAGGAAAGGCGTTGCTTCATCCCACACTTCCACATCGCAGACCACCTCTGAAGGGAGTCGGGGCAGGAACGGAGGCAGAGCCCGTGGAGGGCACGTCTAGGGCTTGCCCCACCTACTTCTTAGACACCAGCCCAGCAGTGGCACCACCTACAATAACTGCCCACCACCATCAGTCCTCAGTCAAGAGAAGGAACACAGGCTTGCCGACATGCCAGTTTGAGTTGGGTGTGTGTGTGTGTGTTTGTTATTTATTACGAGGTGCAATGTTATTCGTTAAGCAGCGCTGTTTGCCATGCGAGAAAAGCCACGAGGTGCAACAAAACCCGCTATAAGGGTTTATTAAGGGAAGGGAATAGGGAAGACGTGCACAGGCCTATGGAATGAATGACTGTGCAGGAGAGGAGGGGACCCAGTTTTATAGACCCCCACATGCCCATAGGGGCTTACATGGCCATGCCACGCATGCGCACAGATTATGGTCGGAAGGCCTCGGGCTGACTCAGCATCTTGCCAGCGCATGTGTGGTCATGGAGCTGGGGGCGTGGCTAGGAATTCTAACAGTTTTCTGGATCCACGCTCCTTTTTCCCCCAATGACTCTAGCTTCTGTCAAATTGACGAAACTCCCCAGCACAACAACCTCAGCTGTCATTTCTGAGGGCCACTGTCCCCTTTATTTTAAGGCAAAGTCTCTCATTGGTCTCGAACTCCCAAATTAGGCTATGCTGCTTGGCCGGTGAATCTCAGGGATCCTCCAGTCTCTGCCTCTCTAGTGTGCAGGTTACAAGCACCCACACGCACCGTGCCTGAGCATTTTATATAGAACCTGGAGACTGAAATCCAGCCCTAACGTGCAAAACACACACTCTATCATCTCCTAGGCCCCACCCACAGTTCAGTGCAGAGCAGGAACTTCAGGGAGAATGTTTGAAATGGTGTGTCTGAAAGCAAACCTGAAGGATGACATCAGTGCACTTACACATGTCTGGGGTTTTAACAATTAATTATGAAAATCACTCCTTTGCTGGTCAGTGTTTTCAGGTGCCGACCACACTTCATTTTAACATGTTAGTCCCAATAATTTGATATAACTTTCCTTCTGATGTAAGGTAGAATTTGATATATTTGTCTTTTCTAATTTTTAAAGATTTTGTGTGTATGTGTGTATTTATCTGGGGAGTTGTGTGTGTGTGTGTATTTATCTGGGGAGTTGTGTGTGTGTGTGTGTGTGTGTGTGTATGTGTGTGGTGTGTTTATGGTGTGTGTATGATGTGTTTGTTTCACCTGCATGTATGTCTGTGTACCACATGCATGATTGGTGACCATGGAGGCCAGAAGAAGTAGTGGTGTGTGTGTATGTGTGTGTGTGTGTGTGTGTGTGTGTGTGTGTGTGTGTGTGTGTATGTGCACATGTGTCTAAGAATGTGAATACTGGTGCCTGCAGAAATCCTGGAAGTCCTGGGGCTGAAGTTCTAGGCAGTTGTAAAACGTTTGACATGGGTGCAGGGAAGGTGTCTGTTCTGACTGTTTTGCTCATTTGTTTGTTTATTGTTAACTTGATACAAGTTAGAGTTATCTAGGAAGAAGGAACTGCAGCTGAGGAAGTGTCTCCATCAGATGGCCTGGAGGCAAGGCTACAGGGCATTCTCTTGGTAAACGATTCATATGGGAGGGCCCAGGCCACTGGAGGCAGTTCCAGCCTTGGGCCAAGGTCTTGAATGGTATGAGAAAGCAAGCTGATGAAGCTGTCTCCAACTGAGAGTCACTTGCAAATGAAAAATTAATTTTTTTCAAAGGAGTCTCACTGGGAAAACAAACCACTCTTAAGGGTAGGCCCCATGTCCAGCAGTAAATAGCCAACACAAAACAAACTCAGCAACATCTTTGGAGGTTCTTTGTCTCATAATGTTAAGTCAGGGCATTTTTAAAAAAATCTCTACAGGTTCTTTGAATATATATTATAGCTTCCAGATGTATGTTTTTAGGGTATGCCTGTGGGGGGGGAGTGTGTGTGTGTGTGTGTGTGTGTGTGTGTGTGTGTGTGTTTGCGTGTGTATGTATGTGTTTCTTGTTATTTTTCTTTGGCTCTTTTTCTTGTTTGGTTGTTTTGTCTTATTCCATTTTGTTCATTTTTATTGTATATTATCTTATTTTACTATATTATTGGTTTTTAGGTGTTTGTGAAAGGTGTGGATCCCATGGGAGGGGAAGTGGGAAGAAACTGGGAAGACTAGGGGGAGAGGAAACGGTAATCAGAATATATTGTATTAAAAAAGCCATATTTAATAAAAGGAAAAAGGAAGGAAGGAAGAGAACTATATTTGTTATAACGTACATATATTTCTACTCTTATTTGAAACATTTTTATATTGATACAAATGTAAATTTATATCTGTCATATTTTATATATGTTCTACTTCTGTTTAGGATATTTGGTATATTGATATATATTTAAGATTATTGTCATATTGCATATCGCACTATATATTCCTACCTCTGTTATAAATAT
Source organism: Peromyscus maniculatus bairdii (assembly GCF_049852395.1). Lineage (NCBI taxonomy): Eukaryota > Metazoa > Chordata > Mammalia > Rodentia > Cricetidae > Peromyscus > Peromyscus maniculatus. The sequence continues at coordinate 74,380,101 of NC_134870.1, read as the reverse complement.
CTTCTGTATTGTCACAATTTTGAAGTCATCATTCTTCACCATACATTTGCTTATAGACTGTTTACCTTGTTTACGTGAAGCCTTAGTCCTTAGGTTATTTCGGTAGATAAGACTTATAGATTTATAGTCGCCTATGCCTGTCATCTCTATCGTTACATTAGTTAGGTTATCCAGATTTACAGATACATAAGTCAGATGGACAGGTAATCTTCAAACACTTCATAGACCTAGAGAATATGGCATTTAAATAACTTAGAATTCTGTTGACGTGAGACACAATTGCTCCTGGCTGCACCAATTGATCCCGAGAGAATGTTGGGCTTCTAAGACATTTCCATTTGGAAGTTTGTCTTTTTGGCACAAAATGGCCTACTGGGCAAAGAACTGCCCTTGCCTTGATGGTTGACAGTATAAATGCAATGCTGTCCTTTCTGGACAAGCAGGACACAAGAAAAGCGACCACTGTACTCTGCCAAGACAGGGTAAGATGGTCTTTCAGAATTCCTGCTTATGAAAATGGTCTGTCAGATACTCTAGGCCTGTAGCCAATTTGAATGCACCAACAATGCTGAGAAACATTAGGTGACTGTCCAGGCTGCCAGCTGTCTTGGTCTACTCTTGCAAGATTCCCGAAAGTTGCTTGCATCCATCTACCATTTCTCAGGTACCATTATGTTCCTTCTCAGGTCTTTGATGTGGTTAAAGACTAGGTAGTTGCCAGGCGGTGGTGGCGCACGCCTTTAATCCCAGCACTCGGGAGGCAGAGGCAGGCGGATCTCTGTGAGTTCGAGGCCAGCCTGGGCTACCAAGTGAGTTCCAGGAAAGGCACAAAGCTACACAGAGAAACCCTGTCTCGAAAAACCAAAAAAAAAAACAAAAAAAAAACAAAAAAAAACCAAAAAAAAAAAAAAGACTAGGTAGTTGTAATTTCCTCAGTTATGATAAAAGATAAGTTAGATATAAAACCTTAAACTCACAAATATAAGATAGATAGGACATCTTCTTTAATATTGTAAATGTAATTCTTGCTCAATAATTGTTTTGTTATATGTAATTTTACCATGTTAAAGTTAAAACCTTCCTTTTTTAAAAAAAAAAGAAGAAAAGGGGAAGTGCTGTGGATATTGCTGTATATAAATAAAACACTGATGACCAGTGACCAGACAGGAAGTATAGGCGGGACAAGGAGAGAAGAGAATTGGGGAAACAGGAAGAAGGAGGGAGAGACACTGCAGCCACCGCCAAGACAAGCAACATGTAAAGACGCCGGTAAGCCACCAGCCACGTGTCAAGGTATAGATTTATAGGAATGGGCTAATTTAAGATATAAGAACAGTTAGCAAGAAGCCTGCCATGGCCATACAGTTTATAAGTGATATAAGCGTCTGAGTGATTATTTTATATGTGGATTGTAGGACTGCGGGGCTTGGTGGAACCTGGAGAGAAGCCCTCCAGCAACAGCTTAGCTAACAATGAAGAACAAGCCAGTGCACAGAGTTTCTCCATGGCTTCAGATTCCGTTCCTCCTTCTGGGTTCCTGCCCTGCCTGAGTTCCTGCCTTGACTTCCCTCAGGGATGGGATGTTACCTACAACTGTAAGATGAAGAAACCCTTTTCCCCCCAGGCTGCTTTTGGTCGTGGTGTTTTATCTCAGCAAGAGTAACCTACCTAAGACAGGTTCCTGTACGAGCAGCAAGTGTTTCTCACCAGTGAGCCATCTCTGCAGCCCCTGGTGCATTCATCTCGTGTTCTGATATACTAATAAAAATCGTTAGTAGTAAAGGTTGTTTTGTTTGACACGAAACAGAAGTTCAAAGAGTAGTGAAATTGAGCAACTCAGACAGATACATTTATTTAGACTCCATTTCTTTAAACACACAGAAATGTTTATAATAAAAGACATCCTGAGCAGTTTTGATAGTCAACTTGACACGACCTAGAGTCAGTCACCTGGGAAGAGAAAACCTCAACTGAAGAATTGCCTTGAGCAGACTGGCTTGTAATCCTGTTTGTGGGGCACTGTTTTGATAGATAGTTTGAAGGAGAGTTCTTCAACAGACCCAAGGCAGCCCCCTTGGGCAGATGCAGACGATCAAGGCTAATGCTCTTTGAGACCAGTGTTACAGGTCTCAATGTGTAATTCTAAAGCATCGTTTGTGAGAGAGACCATAGCTCCCAGAAACCACAGGCAGTACAGAGCTGGATCCCATTTTTACCCCTTGTAGGGAGGCCAGCAAGGAGATAAAGACTAATACCTGGATTGCAGCTGTGGGGACCCAGAAGAAGGTATCTGCAATGGGCTTTTGTCTGTGTCCACGAACATGGGACTGAGACCAGAGCGCCCAGTTCAGGGATGAGTGAAGCAGTGGGTGAAAATGGGAAGCTTCCCTTGACACCAGATACTGGTCCCGGCTTTGGAGAGTTCCTGCAGCTCCTAAAACCTGTCCTTAGAGGTAGATGGCCCCCGATTGTTCCTGGTATGTGCAGCAAAGGGAGCTAGTGAGGGGCAGGGGTGGCATTCGGTGCTCTGTGGGCACAGGATCACCTCTCTAGAGCCACCCCTTCTGAGGAGGATTACAGAGCATGCCGCTCTGGAGCCCATTAGGATCTGAAGCCTGGCTGCTGGCAGCCCTAACAAGCTAGTGTAGCAGTAAGTTTCTCTGGTCCCACCTGGTCCCGCCCGGCCCCGTGGTCCTACAGCCGCTTATAAAATAATCATTCAGAGGCTTAATATTAATTGCAAATTATATGGCCTGTGGCTCAGGCTTCTTGCTAGCTAGCTCTTAACTCACCCCATTACTATTAATCTATGTATCACCACGTGTTCCATGGCTTTACCTGCGTCCCATTGCATGTTGCTCCTTGGACGGCGGTTTGGCGTCTCCCCTCACTCTCCCTTCTCCTCTCACTGTCTCTCTTGGATTTTCCCACCTGGCTCCATCCTGCCCTGCCATAGGCCAATGCAGCTTTATTTATTAGCCAATGGGAGCAACACATATTCACAGCATACAGAAAGACTTCCCACAACAAGCTAGGCTAGGCCACTTGTCTTCAATAGGCTGATCCAACAGACAGGTAATAGTGAAAAGCAGAGAAAGAACATTTATTCAGTGTGGCCCCACTGGAAAGAGGAGCAGTGAATCCCCGAGTCCATCTTCCTTAGTCTTAACATGAGGTTTAGGTTTAAGTGGAGGGCATGAGATATGCGCAACTAAACATTTTTGGTTAAGGTGTGGCTCTGCCCACCATCATGGCCTAAGCTCCAGTTTGTCTTGCATAGTGGTCTGCCAAGTTGCAAATCTCTTCCTGGGAGATGAGCTCCTACTCTGGCTGACATTAGCCCCTTCCTTCTCTCAGTTTCCTGAAGAAATTCTAGCTTTGGGGTAACTATTATCTTACTAGTCTGACACCCAAGCAAGGGGCCCAAGTACCTCTTTAGAATATCTTCATTCCTGCCAGATGGTTACCTTCTCAGGCTAGAGGCTCAGTGTCACTGGGAACTTACCAGAAATGCCCATCCCCAGGTTCATTCATGGGCTCTAAGCCCCATAAGTGGAGCTGGTGAGCTCTGCTCGGCAGCACCTCTGCGTCTAGTCCAAGTGACTGTGGAGGCCTCATCTATATCTTGACCATATCTTGAATTAACCAGAATCCAAGTGGTTGGATATATCTGTGAGAGATTTTTCCCCCTTAATTAAATCATTTGAAGTGGGAAGACTCACTTATAATCTGGCTCTTTTGAGGTGGAAAGATCCACCTTTAATCTGAGCCACACCTTCTGTGGGCATCCTATAATAAAAGGCATGGAAGAAGGAAGCTCTCTGTCTTTGCCTGCTTGCTCTCACTTTGCTAGCAAGTCTGCTCCTTCATTGGCATTAGAACCTACATCTTCAGGATTCTGGGGTATACCAAAGACCAGCTGAGACATCTAGCCTTGTGAAGTGAACAGTTACTGGATTCTTGGACCTTCTGTTGGTAGACAGCCATTGTTGGATTAGCTGGACCACAGCTTGTAAGGCATTCTAGTAAATCCCATGTATAGGCAAAGTTTGTGTTAAGTTCTGTTCCTCTAGAGAACCATGACTAATACATGACCTTTCTAAAGGCTGGTTCACCACAGAGAGGTGGACCAGGCATAAGGCTTTGAGAGCTCCCAGGTGACTCCAGTGCCCACTGGCCTTGAGCTGGGTCCAATGGAACCCTCAATGTGAGGGGAGGGTCTGCACCTGCCCTGCAAGTACGGGGCCACCCAGGTGACCACTGAGTCTGTGACATGTGGAACTGAATGAGTCAGTTTAAACATAAGCAAGTCAGGCAGTGGTGGCACACGCCTTTAATCCCATCACCCGGGAGGCGGAGCCAGGCGGATCTCTGTGAGTTCGAGGCCAGCCTGGGCTACAGAGTGAGTTCTAGGAAAAGGTGCAAAGTTACACAGAGAAACCCTGTCACGAAAAAAGAACAAAACATAAGCATGGCTCTATGCTTGGTTACTTTATCCAACAGCATGGTTATTTTATCCAACAGCATGGCTGAGCTATGTAGAGACAGAGTGACACCTGTGTCTGGTGGTAAACACTATGGCTTCATACAGCTACATGTATATGGAGATAAGTTTTCAACAATCTTGAAGAATACTTTTAAATCACATTTGGTGACAGATGAGAACAGTGTGGTGGCCCTGGGAGCTCTTCATGCCCAGGCAGAACTCCCATTTTCCATGTCGCAGAAAGCCCACGCCCCCATGAGAACACACAACCCAGCCAGGGCACTGCAGAAGATTTACAAGGCAAATTATTTTAAAGCCAGGTTCTGATGCTTGCTGCCATTTTTCACATGCAGCGGGTCTGAACTCGGGCCCTGGGAACTGCAAGCCTGGCAAATGCCCTGTGAATTCTGATGCCAAACCCCTAAAAGACAGGCTTAAAGGCTCATGGAAAAAGTGTCATTTCACAAATTAGGAAAGAAAAGCGAGCTAGAGGTGATTGTCTATATAGAAAAGCTGCAATTACCATGCTTGAGTGAAGAGAAACCTGCCTTGAGAATAATTCCCCCATGAATTTAATTAACTTCAGACTCCGTACTACTCGCCAGGCTGTGCTGAGCAGGAAAGTGAGTATGCGGAGGTGGGAGTCACCAAGACTCGGTTAGTGTTTGCCCATGCTGAGGATCCAGGATTCACCTGGGCAACTGCCCTGCTCCCATCGGCCTCTTCCTCGATGTCCTTCCTGCACTCCATACCGTGAGTGGCTCTGGCTTCATGCTCTAGCTTTCCTTTTATGTTCCCACCCATTGCTCTAGATGCATGGCTCCAGCACTGGCTGCTGCTGTTCTTCTACAAGGTAGTGCCATCTGCGTAGACTTTCTGGAGGTTAGGCAACGACCCACATTCATCTAGTCACCTGTTGTCCAAGCTGAACTACTCCTGGAAGTCAGTGGGTACAATGTGTAAGTGATGTCTGAGACAGTCCAGGGTAAGTTAGAATATACCACCACTTGAATTAAACATCACCGCTGTCAGGAAAAAGAGGGTTATGAGGTCATGTATCTAGGAAGAGACCATGACCTCACTTCAGGTCTGTCTGATTCTACACTATTGTGTACCCCGAAAGCCATGTTCACCCAGAACCTCATGAAGTCAGCATATCTGAAAACAAAGTGCTTCAAGACATATTTGGTTAGGATGAGGCCATGCACATGAGGGTGGGCCTGACATCCGGTGACTGGTGTCCTCGTTAGAAGAGCAAAGAGACTCAGGCTCACAAGGAAACCCTCTGTGTGAGGACTGTGCAGAGGTTGGAACGATGTTTCTATAAAGCCAGTGGATGCTGTGGATATCGTTCTGTATAAATAAAACACTAATTGGCCAGTGGCCAGGCAGAAAGTATAGGCAGGACAAGGAGAGAGGAGAATCCTGGGAAGTAGAAGGCTGAGAGGAAAGAAGTCACTGCCAGCTGCCGCCAGGATAAGCAGCATGTGAAGACTCCGGTAAGCCACAAGCCACGTGGCAAGGTATAGATTTATGGAAATGGATTAATTTAAGCTATAAGAACAGTTAGCAAGAAGCCTGCCACGGCCATACAGTTTATAAGCAATATAAGTCTCTGTGTTTACTTGGTTGGGTCTGAACGGCTGCGGGACTGGCGGGTGACAGAGATTTGTCCTGACTGTGGGCAAGACAGGAAAACTCTAGCTACGAGTGGACATGAAGGATGGCTAATGCTTCAGGAAGCAACAGAAATCCAGCCCAGTACTGCCAGTGTTTTTTGTTTTGTTTTTGTTTTTATTTTTGGTGTTTTGAGACAGAGTTTCTCTGTGTAGCTTTAGAGGCTGTCCTGGGACTTGCTCTGTAGACCAGGCTGGCCTCGAACTCACAGAGATCCATCTGCCTCTGCCTCCCCAGTGGTTTTTAAGCTATCACTGTGCGACTATTGGCTTTCAGAGCCTCGCAGATACACTAAGGGCACCCGCACACCCCACAGCCTTCTAGTCGAGGAGGAGGAGGTCCCAGGAGCACAGGGCTTGCATCTGCACCCTGAACTGAGTCTCACTCCTGCCGTGTCCCCCGAGAACCCGGGGGGACTGAGTTGTTCCTGTCCATCTGCACAGGTTATACTATTAGGTTGTTATTCATGGACTTTCTCTGAGGGCTAGGAATACATAAATGAAAGCTCCTCCACCGAAAGAAAATAGCTCTTACTGAGAAATGAAGAGAAAGACGTTCAGTGTCGTCTTGTTTTTAAGGAATTTACAGCCTCGGGAAAGGAACAGACTAGCACATGGTTGCCCCATTT